>NW_005871057.1:9128772-9131856 GCF_000147115.1 Myotis lucifugus | reverse complement strand
AAATTTTCAGGCATTTCTTTAAGCAGTAACAATTTTTAAGAATTAAACTTCAAAAAATGCCAAGACATAAGGTTTTTTATCCATTTGAAATTCAGGTAAATTCAGTAAGCTCAAGTCCCAAGTCCCAGCAGTCTGGGAAACCACACCTGAGGCTGGCAAGCAGGTTTGCCCAGCCCTTGACTTAAATACCATAATGCTTAAAGGAGTAGTTGAGTCTGTCACATAACGTCCGTCCAGTGAGTCCCACAAAATTAGACAAAAGAACACAGACACCAGACAGACAAAGACACTTAAGAACAGCCTTCCGCCCCCACGGAAGAAAACTGGACGATGGCCGTTTGCCAATCAGCGGGAGCGACCCGCCACGTCCCAGAGGTTCAGAGGTTTGAGGGGAGTCCATTCCCCTCGTGAGGGGTTTTTACACCCCTCCAGACGGAGGGCCAAGGCGTCCCCTGACTCCTCCTGCCTGAGATCCACCCGTGCGTCCACTTAGATCTTTATCAGGCACAGATTACAGAAGCGAGCTCGTACAGAACAGAACAGAGGACACACAGACACTTACCGCGGTTAGCAGACCCTCCGGAGTGGAGTCCCTTGTGGGAATTGGGGATCCCGGGACGAGCCCCCAAATGTTATGCCCAGAGTTCGGGGTCCCCAATAATCCACGACCAGGGAGCCTTTTCCGATGCAAAAGCAAAGGGTCTTTTATTCAAGCCCGGGACTTGGTCCCCCTCCTGCCTCCATTACTGGATGCAAGAGAGAGCCCCGAGTTCTAAGAGAACAAAGAATTTATAGGGCTTGGGTCAGGGGGTGGGGCCTCACTCAGACCACTGATTTGGCCGATTCTGGTTGGTTGAGTGATGGCCGGGGGGCTAATGACTCAAGGGTAGGGTGCAGCTAGGGTCTGGTTACACAAAGACAGGAGGTGGCTAGCATACTTTTGGCCTTGGGCTAGTTTCCTTGCGTTCCTATTGGCTGAGATAAGGGCTGGCTGAGCAACTGATACATTCTATGGCTTTTGCTTGAAGAGGAGTTAGGAACACGGTTATCAGCCCCGTTCTGTCCTTTCAGAACCTAATCAATTCAAAGATGCAGCAACATGAGAATGAATGAGACCCAAAGGGATCACAAAGAGGGAGCTTTTACTTTTTGCTACAAAAATCATTTTCTGGGTAACATGTGGTGCCCTAGAACCACCCCAGGCAAAAATGCTTTCTGTCCTTTGATAGGTGCATTTGTCTGTGTCAAGTGTACATATGAGTAATCCTGCTTGGTATATTTCCAAGAGGTGGTGTGTTTTCCAGAGATGCTCATGAGATTCAAATTTCCAATCCAACATATTGCACCCACAAACCTCTCATATACACCAAGAACACTGGCATACCCAAATTCCATTCTTCCAAGTAAGGTCACTTAGATTTAATTATAATTTGGTCAACTGTACCAATAAGAACAATTGTTATATACAAAAAGGGAATTGTGGTATAAGTCCATTTGTCATTCTAATATGTACATTCTTTTTTGTAAAAATTTCTTCAAGTATATAAACTATAGATATAATCTTTTCCCAGTTTTTAGAGCTAATACAAATTTTTACACAACTAAAAGATAATAAGAATGGTCCCAGAGAGATGCCCTCAATCCTAAAGAGAAATTTGTTTCACCTTGTCTTCTCCAAGTCTAGTAAAGACATTGCACTATGGGTGACACACAAGACTTGCTATATGACCCTGTATCTATGCCAGCTGGGAACTGTAAGTCTTTCAAAATTCCATTTTAGTGCCTAAAGTAACCTCAGCTTTCTGTTTTCAAAAGGTAATGAACAAGGTGACGCACAGCCCAAATTTTATGAGCCACATCTGTTCCCCTCGCTGTTAGCACTCCCCCTACAAATTAGGATTGTTTGTGAGCATTGCCAGAATACAATTTATTTCTTAGTGATGCTGTTGCTTTGTGAGATGGGAAATTATTTTTAACTAGAGGCCCAGTGCACAAAAATGTGTGCCCTCAGGGTGGGGTTCCTCAGCCTGGCCTGTGCCCTCTTTCTGTCCGGGACCCCTTGGGGGATGTCCAACTGTCTGCTTAGGCCTGTTCCCCAGGGTATCAGGCCTAAGCTGGCAGTCAGACATCCCTCTGGCAGCCTGGGAGCCCTCAGGGGATGTCCGACTAACCATTTAGGCCCCCTCGCTCCCTGCATATAGCGGGCCTAAGCCATTAGTCAGACATCCTTAGAGCTGCCACAGAGGCGGGAGAGGGTCCCGTCACCACCCCTGCACTAGCCAGCCATGACCCAGCTTCTGGCTGAGCAGCGCTATCCCTGTGGAAGTGCACTGACCACCAGGGGCCAGCTCCTGGGCTGAGCATCTGCCCCCTGATGGTCAGTGGGCATCATAGTGGTCATTCCCAGTCATTCTGCAGTTAGGGTCAGTTTGCATATTACCCTTTTATTATGTAGGATGCCTTATACTTGTTCCATTATTTTTTCTTCTATCAAAAGTCACAATTTCTAGAATATGAAATATACCTTTCATTAATTTACAATGCTCTTATGGCTTTTACATTATTCTGTATTTTGTTGATATTTCCTGCACTTAGCACAACACTTGACATTTATGAAGTAGTAAAAATACTAGTAAATAGTAGTTATTAATGTTTTTACATTTATGATTAAAGTGTACATCATAGGCTAATTCAATGTTAAGAATACAAATCTGTATTTTGAGAACAGCAGATTCTTATAACACTGAAGGTAGTACAACAAGATTAAAGACAATTCAGAGGGTTATATTTTTAAATTTCACAATTTCAAAGTGTGCATAGTTAAATTATAGTTGAAAAAAATTTTTTAAATCACTCTCAGATCACTAGGACATGAAGAAAGGCTTAACATTCAATTGCATTTGGCTAATTTTACTGGTGGGGGCTCTGGCCCTTTCTTAACTGTGGGGGTTATTAGAAAAACAAAGTTTTGGGAGTGATTCCAAAATTAGAAAACATGGAAAAATGGAACCAGACTGACAGCTTTCAGAGGGGAAGAAAGTTTTGGGGGAGCTGGATTTTCAAAAGATTGAAGGGGATTTAAGT
>NW_005871057.1:9102335-9127350 GCF_000147115.1 Myotis lucifugus | reverse complement strand
GTACATACTTTGCCTTTGTTTAGCACATATAATGACTAGTATAGAGTTGATTTCATTAAATTTCTGTAGGATGAATTGCCCAATCATGTTATAATACTGACTTCCCTAGATATAATCAACAGCAGTGAGATCTTACTGGACAGCTTTCCCAAAAATATATTTTAATGCATCTATGATGTCATTATGAAATTCACTTTCTTTTTGCAATTAGCTCTAAATATATAAAGTAAAAATGTATTTGTGTTGACACAAATTATGCAACTTTTGATGTTATATTGTATCTGAATACTACCTTCTGCTGGTTTTGTCTGTATGTCTCACAAATACTCACCATGTTTTGTTTCAACCTTGACAAAGTGATAACATAAAAAAAAAGCAAGGGTCTAGTTGAAACCATTGTTTTATTTCTCTTTCCACATTTCAAGGTCATGCCAGAGTATTTTGCTATTGCTTCAGATACTTTGAGATATCACTGTTAAAAATCAGCCTTTTCTCATTATTAAATATCACCAAAATTTACTGACACAGAGCTGCTGGTAGAGGGTGCTAACGACAATATACCCTTGGGTATGTATTGTCATGTGAGATTTACTACGTTAAAGATAAACATTTTTTCAGTATTGATTTGCTGTGTCCTGCTCAAGATCGACATATTAGTTGACTTATATTTTATTTATGATTGTCATTTTTAATCCTCACCCAAGGATACATTAATTGATTTTTAGAGAGATAGGAAGGGGGAGAGAGAGAAAGAGAGAGGGAGAGAGAGAAACATTGACACCAGAGAAAAGCCTATGGGTTGCCTCCTCTATGTGCGCCGTTGGGGGATGGGACCTGCAACCTAGGTATGTGCCTGACTGGGAATCAAACTCACAACCCATTTGGTGTACAGGATGACACTCCAACCACCTGAGCCACCCGACTGGGGCAGAGACCAACTTTTTAGTAATTGGACATAACTGTTTCACTGCTACAATTATGATAAAATATTTTCAAATAAAAGTACCATTATTTTGTGTATATTTACACACACCAAGGCACAAATGCACACACACACAAAGAACTTTCAGCTATTTGTCTTTATTCCTGTTTATGGTTTTGTTATTCCTCTTTTACACACTTACAGTATTTCCTAGCAGATTAATTGGAAACATATTGGAATTTCTTCCATTTGACTAGATCATCTTGCTGTGTTTACATTTCTGTAGTATAATGTTTACTTTCTAAATTTTTGTAATTAACTTAAATTAATGCTTGCACACCACTTCAGAGATGTTATGGACTAATTACTTATTTAATTAGTTATAACTCACATAAGATGAAAAGTGCCATATACATTTTAAACACTTCAGTTATAACTGCTTGCATAGCTGTAATTGTAAAAAAAATGGTATAAGAAAATTATGAAGTCACAAAATATTATGATAAATAGAAAAAATCAATAACAGTAACAATATATTTCACATCTCAAAATGTTGAAAGAAAAAATAGCAACTATAGTTACTATGTTTCTATAGAACCTGATTAAATTCCTAAGTTTGTATGTTTACATGAAAAATCAGTAATATGTATTCTTGCTTATAAAAGGCATTTATTTTAAAAATAAATGCATTTAGTTAAGACTTCATGATTCATAACTTATAAAATTAAGTTTCCAAATTATTACACCAATTATATTGTATTTTGAGAGACATAATATTGATTTTCTAATAGCTATTATCACTGACATGGTACCTCAACATCTAATAATTATAATAGCAACTATAGTTTAAAGATATAGCTATTTTGTTCATATTTTAATTAGTTTAAGCAATTTCAATAAAATTAGCCAACATAGAATTTAAAAATAATACATTTATATTAGTGTCTTTGTGCCTCAATGCATTATTCTTTGCTTTTAAACAGGATGTTTATAATCACGAATATAAAATATTATTGAAATTAATAATTTGTATAACCCTTGGAGGAAAGTTCTGTTCCGAAGTTATAGAAGGCTTTGTTAAGTGAGCTCAATTGTTTGTATGCACATAGGAGGTTAAAATGTGACCCACTTTTAAAAAATACTTTTTTCTTACAAATATGTAGTCTATTGTTTTTAACTCCTTTTTTCTGTAAAGATAACATAATTAACTGTAAGAGTGAATCTTTTGAAATAGAGCTTGTATTGATTATTTCCATGGCAAAGCAAAAACAAAACACTCTTAAAAACTTTTGTGTTCTTGAAAATTTTTGAGCAGGATGTAAGCAGTGAAGTCATTAAAATTCTAGAAGAAAATGTAGGCAGCAAAATATCAGATATCAGAATATTCACTAACACAATACCTAGGGCAGTGGTCGGCAAACTGCAGCTCGCGAGCCACATGCGGCTCTTTGGCCCTTGAGTGTGGCCACGAAGTTTCAATCGCACTGTACTTGCACACTCGCATGTGGTATTTTGTGGAAGAGCCGCACTTAAGGGGCCGCAGTTTGCCGACCACTGACCTAGGGCAAGACAAACACAGGAAAAAGATAAACGAACAGGACTACATCAAACCAAACAACCTTCTGTACAGAAAAATAAACCAGCATCAAAATGAAAAGATAACCCACTGTAGGGAGAACATATTTGCAATGATATAGCTGATAAAAGGTTAATTTCAAAAATATATAATGCACTCATACAACTCAACAACTCAATTAAAAACTGGGCAAAAATCCTGGAATAGACACTTCTCCAAAAAGGACATACAAATGGCCAAGAGACATATGAAAAAATGCTCAATATCACTAATTATCAGAGAGATGCAAATAAAAATGACAATGAGGTACCATCTCACACCTGTCAGAATGGCTATCATCAATAAATCAACAAGAAACAAGTGCTGGCGAGGATGTGAAGAAAAGGAAACCCTAGTACACTGCTGGTGGGAGTGCAGGCTGGTACAAAAGCTATGGAAAACAGTGTGGAGTTTCCTCAAAATATTAGAAATGGAACTGCAGTTTGACCCAGTGATACCACTTCTAGGAATATATCCTAAGAAAACAGAAACACCAATCAGAAAGAATGGATGCACCCCTATGTTCATGGCTAATTTATAATAGCTAAGATCTGGAAACAGCCCAAGTGCCCATAAGTAGATGGATGGATTAAAAATGGCAGTACATTTACACAATGGGATACTACGCAGCTGCAAAAAAGAAGGATCTCTTCTCCTTCTAGACCTCATGGATGAACCTAGAGAGTACTATGTTAAGCAAAAATAAGTGAATCAGAGAAAGACAAGTATCACATGACCTCACTTATATGTGGAATCTAATGAAAAAATTAAACTGATGAACAAATTAGATCCAGAGATATTGAAATATGAAACAGAGGGATACATTTCAGAGGGAAGGGAGTTGGGATGGGTGGGAAGAGATTAACCAAAGAATATATATGTTTAGCCCATGGACAAATACTAGTGCAGGGAAGGCAGGGGAGGGGTCTGGAATGGGTGGATGTGGTCAACTGTAGGAAAAGATAGTTCATCTGTAATACTTTCATTAATAAAGATAAACTTTTTTAAACAGAAAGGAAAAAAAAAGGAAAAAGAAAAGATACCCACTGGAGCATGAAGAAATCAGAAAATTCCAGTTCTTATTTTTCAAATTCTCTAGACATTGACCAATGTGTGATATTGACAACCAAAGTTTGCAGGATCTTTGTTTATTTGAAGAGCTTTTATTCTGTCTGCCAAGTTTGATGGACCATTAAATTATGTCTTTTGTTGAAAGCCTAGTTGTTTTTATTTGCATTTTGTGACTTTATTGTCTGTTTTATTTTTAAAAGAAAGGAAAGCAAAGAAAAAAATGAAGCAAAGCAAAGATCCACATTTCAGGGTCTCTGAGATTCTACAAACATAGCATAACTAGTGTGTCTTACATATTCTAAGTGTGTGTTCAGATATATATATATATATATATATATATATATATATATATATATATATATATATTAGAGGCCCGGTGCCTGAAATTCGTGCACTGGGGGGGGGGGTGTCCTTAAGCCCAATCTGGGACCCCTCAAGGGATGTCCGACTGCCCGTTTAGGCCCCAACCCACAGGGATCGGGCCTAAAAAAGGGGGGGGGAACCCCCCCTCAACAAATTGGGAAAGGGGGGGGCCCCAAACCGCTCCCCCTGCCTGCTTTGCCTGATTGCCCCTAACTGCTCCCCCTGCCAGACTGATCGACACCTAACTGTTCCCTGCCCTGCCCGATCACCCCCAACTGCCCTCCCCTGCAGGCCTGGTCACTCCTAACTGCCCTCCCCTGCCAGCCCAGTTGCTTCCAACTGCCCTCCCCTGCAGGCCTTGTCCCCCCCAACTGCCCTCCCCTCCTGGCCATCTTCTGGCAGTCATCTTTGACCACATTGGGGCGGCCATCTTGTGTGTTTGAGTGATAATCAATTTGCATACTGGCCGTGACTAATTAGCATATCTGGTCATGACTAATTACCATATTCAGGCTAATTAGCATATCCCTCTCTTATTATATAGGATGGAAGGTTTGCAAAAGGTCCACCCTTCCATCATTACCTAACTAAGAGTGCATTTACTATTATGTTTTCCTTATATTAAGTCCATTAAAAAAAGAGAGAGAGAGAGAGAGAGAGAGAGAACTCATGGACATTGAAAACAGCGTGGTGATTGCAGGGTGGGGAGGGGTGTGGGTGAAGGTGGAAGATGGCATACATAGAGGGGATAAATGGTAATGAGAAAAAATAAAATTAGAAAGAAAAAAAAAACTCTAACATTCCACCCTGGGGCCACAATGAATCTTGGTTCTTTCAGCTAAGTTCATTAATTAATAGTATCAGATGGAAGTTTTAATAGTAATTAAAGTGAGATTGTGACCTATAGAGCTCAGATTTCTCAACAAGTAATTTGCCATGAATATTACTTTCAGAAATAGACCAACTTTCCTTACACTGAAATGAAATGCACATTTACATACTCAATAATGCTTTAATTAAAACTGTTTTCATGATATATTTTAGAAATTAAAATTTTGATTTGAAATCCAATTGCATTGATGATATTTATCCATTAGAATTTGTTCCCCAAAGCACTAATATCAATAGTTTGTGATGGTTAAATCATAATAAATGTTTATATTTATAAGCCCATAAATTATTGCTGATATTATCCCTAGAAAGATTTCTTTCAATCATACAACCCTAAAATGGAAAAGGATTAGATGTCATCTAACCTCCCAACTTGCTCAACTTGCCCAATTCACATGACAGATATCAATTTTCCCATAAGACAACCTACTGTCATTTTAAAAATTCTAGTTGAAATAAATTTCCTAAACTGATATTAAATCTACTTTTGTACAACTTACACACTTATATCCTTATTAAATTTTCTGTAGTAACCCAGCATGACTTTTCTGTCTCTAATTTAAAAGTGCGGCAAAACTGAATGACTATTTTTATTTTTAATTCCTTTTCTTCTCACATAACATCTATTCTATTTTACGCCTCACTGACTATACCTCAAAAATTTTTTTTCAAGTGTGTAATCTGACCAGTGTTAACCAAGTTTTACAGCTGCCTTGTTCAACACAGCAGCTTCTTTTATCTGTACTAATTACTGAAGCAACTTCTAAGAGACCTTGCTCTTTCTGTTACCCTGTGCTTTATTGTTCACAGAGAAGCCAGAGGGCCTATTATTGCTCAGTTCAGATTACATTCTGCTTCTATACCTACATTTGCTTTCTCTTGTAAATAAAGTGAAATTAAAACTCCTTGCCATGCCCTCTAAGGCCCTATGTGATTCGGCTCTTTGTGACCAATTCAATCTCATTACCTGCCATACTTCCTGCTATGCTCCCATCACAGCAGCCTTCTTGCTATTTGACATGTTAAGCAAATTATAAGTGTTGTCCTTATTGCTTGGAATAATGTTGCCCAATTCCTTATATGGCTACCATTATGGGCTTAAATTGCATCCCCCCAAAATTCATATGCTAAAGTCTAGCACCTCAAAATGTGACCTTAGGGATCTAGGAACTTTAAAGAGGTATTTAGGTGTAAATGAGTATACAGTTAGCCATAAGCCAATATTACTGGTTCTCTTATAAGAAGAGGAGATAAGACACAGACATACACAGAGGGAAGATCATGTGAAGACACAGAGAACACAGCCATTTATGAGCCAAGGAGAGAGGTGTCAGAAGAAACCAACTCTGCTAAAACTTTAATCTTGGACTTCTAGCTTCCAGATCTGTGAAGAAATAGAATTTTGTTGTTTAAGTGACCAAGTTTTGGTACTTCGCTATAGCAACCCAAGAAAACTAATACAGTTGTCATTATTAAAACTGTCTTATTATTTTATTTATTTTTTCAGATATGCCTCACATTTTAATAAGATGCCCTATACACATAATTTGCTACTAAAAATTGAAATAGCACATCACTTTTTTTTGCATGTATCTGTCCAATTCTCTCAACCCTATTTATTGAATAAACTGTCTTTACCCATTGTATGTTATTGCTTTCTTTGTCAAAGATTAATCGAACATATAGGAATGATATATCTCTGTTTTCCATTGAACTGTATATTTTTTATGGCCACAACATGGTGTTTTGATAACTATAGTCTTATAGTATAGTTTGATATCAGGTATCGTAACACTGCAAACTTTGTTCTTTCTCAAGTTTGCTGTGGATATTTGGGGTCTTTTGTGATTTCATATAAATTTTTGTATTATTTGTTCTAGTTTTGTAAAAAAATGCCACTGATTTCTTTTTAATATAAATTGGATTGAATCTTTAGATTGCTATGGGCATTATGGACATTGTAATGATGTTACCTATTCCAATCCCTGAGCACAGTATATGGTTTTATTTATTTATATCTTCTTCAGTATCTTTCTGCAGAATCTTATAATTTTCTGACTGCGGGTCTTTTACTTCCTTGGTTAAATGTATTCCTAGGTATTTGATTTTATCTTTTATTTGTATTTTTTTCTTTAACTACTTTTTCCTTAACTATCTTTGAAATTTGACAGATGCTCTGCTTTTCATTGTCTACTGTATCTAGAAATGTCATTAATTCCCCAAATCTTTAAGATGATTGCCATGTAGATTTCTGATATTTTTTCTGGCTTTATTATTTTATTCATATAATAGGCATGTTAGCAAACAGTATAATGGATAAAATCTATGAGGTATTCACTGGAGTGTGCCCAAAGATGATTAATAATATCTAGTTGTTCTCAAGGACCTTCATAAATCTCAGTAACTTTCTTGTCACCAAATCACAATATTACCTTAGAGTAGATAATATACTTCATGACATCTACTAGTGTCTTTACACCCTTGATAAGGAAGAGGAGGATGAAAGAGTGGTGGGATTCTGAGACAAGTAGAGCAGTAAGCATTTAGGGTCAAAAAAATGGGGCTTGGAATCTCAGTTCTGTGTAATGACAGCTCTTTTGTCTTGACCAGTTCAGAAAACCACTCTAAATTTAATCTGTTTTTCTATTTCAAACATAGTATAAATAAAACACACTGGCATATGAATTACTGTGAAAATATAGTTAATATGCTTGAATTTGTCAACATTGTTTGAAAACCGATAAATGTCTAATACATGGTAATTGTTTTATTTTTATTTAGAATAAACCAAGGGGGCCTATAATGCACAGATCACATATTTTTGCCTGTTATAACTGCAGTTTTCCCATAAGCCTCATGTTTCATGCCATGATCACAAATCTCTGTTGAAGAGTTTGCACATTTTGGTTTTCATGCTCTGGAGGACACAGCCTCTCTACGCTGGCCAAAATAAGAAGGATTGGCACTCATAAGCTGACCCATTGATGTGTGAGATCCACTACAATACCACAATGGTACTTTATAGTGAATCATGATGACTGCCCAAACCAGTCAGCTCTTTTTTAGAAATTTTAAAGTACAGAATACTAAAGAAATGGAGGATGTATTAAAGGACAGAGAAGGGGAAGGCACAATAACAGATATTAGCAAAATATAAATTATAAATTGATACAATAATGAGAGTAGTAGACATAATTCAGCAGTTTCTAGTTCTCCAATTAGAAAAGCCTTGGAGAGTTTAGTTGCTAATCAGAAGCAAATAGGGAGACTCTAAGTCACAAGCTTAGCAACCCACTGATAGGTTTGAGTGTCAGCAGCATGCTTTAGATTACTGAAAGGCCTGTTGTATTTTGAGTGATGGAGTAATATTTCCCCTTTTCATGAGACTCAGTTATGTGTCTGCTGAGATTTTCATGTCTCTATTACTTCCCTGGACATTTATTTCTAACTTATTATCCAAACCAACCTGGATGCATTTCTGTTTCTTGTAGGTGATAAGTCTTTATGAAAACAGGATAATTAGAAATCAACTAATAATGATATATGTAATTTATACATTCATTAAAAATTAAATACTATTTTAAAATCAACTAGTTTAGGCTTCTTAGTTTACTGAAGGGCAGTTGCTTTTGCCCCTGCTTGCCCAGCTAGATGGGATGGGACACAGACGTTGATAGACCTGGTGTCTGTTCTAGGTCAGGGCTTTTTCTGCTCCATCTTCGTACTTTCTTTATACCTTCAGGATGCTCAGCGTTTCCAAACTTAAGTAAAAAATTTTATTGGTCTCTTGACTTTCATTTTCTACTTCTTATTTTAGTTTTTATTTCCCTTTTGCTGTTGATGTATTAATATTTTTTACTCTGTAATATTTCTTTCATCCTATCTCAGGAGTTCCATTCTCAAATGTAAATTTTAGCATAAAAAACCCTACAAATCTTCTCTATCCAAAAGAACAATTTGCTCTGGTGACTAATAATCACAATGCTTATACTTGTGACTAGTAATCAATCAGGCAGCAAATCAAACAGTGCACTGCAGCTAGAGTTTGAGACATTGTAGCCTGCACATCACTTAGAATAATTGATAATTTGTAAGGTATTTTTGAAAAAAATGTCTCCTAAAATCTCATGGATTTATTTATCTCATCATGCTTCTGAATCTACATAGAGTTTTTAAAACTCATTTATCTTGCTTAAGAATACCAACATAGCATTTCTTAACAGCCAATCAGGGACATGTATTTCCCATACTTTGGCAATTACCATGAATTCCAACTGAGGCCAGGATCTCATTGTATCATATCCAGATAATAATGATTGTTTTTATTTTTTTCTGTTTCCAACCTTACCCTATCCAATCATATTTTCTCTTATACTTCTAGGTGAAATGATTAAACAATGTAATGTGTTTCCATTGTCTCCCTATTTTCTCTCAAATGCCTCTCTTTTTCAAGCCCTTTCATAATCATTCCTATTCTTACCTGTCTCCATATTTCCCATCATATGATGCTCCCCAACACATGCTTTGTTTCAAAAAGGCTGATAACTCACTAAATCCATACCATCCCTTTCTAAAACCACTACTCAGTTTTCTCTTATTTGAGGAGAACTACCTAATTTACAAATTATTTCTTTAAAAAGCCATAGATTTCAGAGATAAAGGGAGAGAGAGATAGAAACATCAATGATGAGAGAGAATCATTGACTGGCTGCTCCTGCACACCCCACATTAGGGATAGAGCCTGCAACTTGGCATGTGCCCCAACTGGGAATCAAACCATGACTTCCTGGTTCATAGGTCGATGCGCAACACCTGAGCCACACCAGTGGGGCCACAAATTATTTCTTGACTACTAAAGCTCACATTCATCTCCCTAATTGTCAAACACTTGTCTTTATCATTTTATGACTTAGCTTAATCCTTTATTAGTCTCTATTTCATGTATATTCATTTGCTACAAGTGAATAGTATATGGCAGAAACTATGTATTATAAGCTACTTTTTGTATTGCCTTCAGTGGTCAGAACATTAGAAAGCATTAGTAGACATTTAATAAATTGCTTCAGACTAATTAATTTCAACCTTCCCTGCAAATGTGAATAAGGAAGGTGGTAACATTCTGTCATTCTTGATCTTTTGCAAGATGCCCATGGTATTTTTTCACCTTTTTACTATGGGAAAAGATGAGTTCCACAAGGACATTAAGTACATCTATAGCTTTAAATATAACAAAAAAAAATTCTGGAAATTAGGAAGAAAGAGGAAAGAAGAAAAATTTCATAGCACCACTTAGGGAATATTGAAATGTCATCTACCCTTTCAAGGTGACAGAGATTTTATCTAGAGAACTAAATTTGCCATAAACTTGAAGGTCACTTCTCTATTACCCCTGATTGTAAGATTTTCCATGCATGAATAATATGTAAATAATTATCAATTATTCTAAGTGACTCAAGCAACAATGGCATTGCTGGAAAGAGATAAAGGGCGTTTATCTCTTCCCTTATATTTACACAATATTTATCTGTCCATGTAATTGAAAGTTTGTCCGTGTAATCCAAACTTATATTTATATATATAGTTATACAGTATGTGCATGTGTATTTATATATATAGTTGGCATTTTGTGTCAATGGCATTTTTCAGTAGTTATATTTTTTCAAATAATTGCATTATGAAAATGACTGGTAATACATTTTCAGCCCCAGGTGGTTCTCTTTCCCATTCAGAAGTGATTACAGAAAGATTGAAAACATACTTTGCATTCCATTTGTGGTTGACTTTTATTGAACTTGGTTAATGCAACATGTTTCTGTGATTTTAGGTTTTTGAAGTAAGTATGGTCCCCTTGGAAGTGTTTGCGCATAAGTGTGGGTGAAAAGCATGTAGCCACTCTAGTTAAGCTTTCATGAAGTGCTTTGAGAAAATGTTTGAAATTGAAGTTTAGTTTATAGTC
The DNA here is from genome assembly GCF_000147115.1 of Myotis lucifugus. Lineage (NCBI taxonomy): Eukaryota > Metazoa > Chordata > Mammalia > Chiroptera > Vespertilionidae > Myotis > Myotis lucifugus. Next base: position 9,116,532 of record NW_005871057.1, on the reverse strand, counting down.
TTTCCTTAATGTGCATACATAACTCCCACTAATCTTAAAGGGAATTATGCCAATATATAGAGGGAAGCGTAATCTTTAATTCTTTTGTTTCAAGTATTTTTTAAATACCTTTTTTTCTAATTAAATACTACACTCTTAGAAGTAGTTGTCATCTCTCTGAAAAATCTAGAAATTAAATTTGACTTTATAAAACTTCAAATGTAAAGAAACAAATTTTTGTTCCACAGTTCTATATTTACATATACAGATGAACAATGATATTATTTTGCAAATACATCAAAAAGTAACTTTTAACTTCATTGGCAAAGCCACAAATAGCAGCCTTTTTTATATGATTGCAAAATTCTGACAACTGCTTGATAACTACAAAAATTTCTGTCCTCATTTTCCTTAGTCCTAATACCATTCCCTTCTAGATTAATTTACTCATATATTTATGTGTATTTTAATACCTGTTTAATAAAGCTTCTTGCACAAACATTACTGCTTTTCATATATAAATAGAAAAAAAAATTAATCTTCTTAAAATGCCAGAAACTTTCTATGGTCTAAAAATAACAGTTACTTTTACCTTGGCCAGCTGGCTCAGTTAGTTGGTTGGACATTGTCTGGTGCACTAAAAGGTTGACGATTTGATTCCTGGTCAAGGCACGTGCCAAGGTTGTAGGTTTAATCCTCAATGGTTGGTGTGCAGGAGGCAGCCAATTGATGTTTAACTCACACATCAATATTTCTCTATCTCCCTCTCCCTTCCTCTCTTTGTAAAAAGTCAATTTAAAAAATATAAAAAAAATTTACTTTGACATTTTATCAAATTTATAGAATGAATTTGTATTTCTTAAAGCAAAGTGCTCTACTGCCTATATATTTTTAAAATATATTTTTATTTGTTTCAGAGGGGGGGGGGAGAGAGAGAGAGAGAGAGAGAGAGAGGATGATGAGAGCAAATCATTATTGGCTGCCTCTTGTATGCCTCCTCCTGGGGATCAAGCCCGCAACTCTGGACCCTTCAGTTTGCTGTCAGTCACTCTATCCACTGAGCCAAACCAGCTAGGCCTGCTTATATTTTCAAAGTAAATGAAATAGTGCACCTCAAATACATGAAAAATAAGTATATTTAGCATCGTTAAATTTTAAATAGGATGTGAATTAAGAAAAAGAACAATAACCCTCATTGCTTCTGCATTTCTGAAATTCATAGTAGGCCAGTGTAATCATGATTCTTAGCCCTCACTCAGCTGAGTCCTGTAATTCTATTAGAAAGGTTTGATTTCAAGGTGACTAGATTCTTCAAATTTTCTCTAAGTATACTTTTTCTTATAAATATAATATGGTTATAAAATATACTAGAGGCCCGGTGCACGAAATTCGTGCACTGGGGGTGGGGGGAATCCCTCAGCCCGGCCTGTGCCCTCTCACAGTCTGGGACTCCTTGCTCCTTACCGCCCACCTGCTTGCTGCTCCCTACCACTCGGCTCGCTGCTCCTCAGTGCTGCGGCGGAGGTTCCTGCCACCTCCGCTGCACTCACCAGCCATGAGCCCGGCTTCTGGATGAGCAGCACCCCCACGAGGGAACTCATTGTAGCTCCAGGCCCTGGTTGGTGTGGATCAGTAGTTAGAGTGTCCTCCCACGCATCAAAGGGTCATGAGTTCGATTCCAGGTGAGGGCACATACACAGGTTGTGGGTTGCTTGGGCAACTGATCAATGTTTCTCTTTCTCTTTCCCTCTCCCTTCCTCTCTCTCTAGAATCAATGAAAAGAACATATCCTTAGAGGAGGACTTAAAAAGAAAAAAACTCTGCAAGCCAGAGGATGTGCCCGCAACAAATGTATATGCCCTTGACCAGAATTGAACCCGGGACCCCTCGGTCCACAGGCCGATGCTCTATCCACTGAGCCAAACTGGTTAGGGCCAGAGGGTTTATTTTTTATTTTCATTTTTATTGATTGATTATTTTAGAGAGAGGAAGGGAGCGAGAGAAACATCAGTGTGTTGTTCCACTTACTATGCTCTCTTTGGTTGCTTCTTGTCTGTGCCCTGACCAGGGATCCAACCTTCAACCTTGCTGTATCAGGAGGAGGTTCTAACCCACTGCTCAGGGTGCTGCCTGTCAGGGCCCCTCAACAAAATCCCTCTGGTGTGCCCTGGCCCCTGCTGTGGGTCAGAGCTCCTCTGCCACAGCAAAGGTTTGGGTTCCATTCTGTCAGGTTTTGGGTTTGATTCCTGGTCCAGGCTGACTGCTGCTCAGCAAGTGACCGAGGACCATTGAAGTCCATGTGCTCTAGTCATTCGGCGGGGACCCGGGGTTCCATGTCTGACTTGGACGACTCTGATCCCTGCTACCCCCAGTCCTCCATCCAGGGCGACTCCAACTATAAAAGCTGTGTGGCCTCCAGGTAGGTCCCCTCTCCATGGCTCGCCAGGCTTGGTTTCTCCACAGTTTCCCTGGGAGGCTGATTTCCAGGTTCCCAGGGAGAGCGCCCTCCACTCCGGACTCAGAGGGAGAGCCGGTTGGGGGCATGAGTGCTGGCTGACCTCTGCGGTTGCCCCACCAGCCCCGATCTCCCCTGCCTGTGGCCCCGCCCCTCACTTCCCGATCTCAGATCAGGGGACCACAGGCACCTCAGCACCCGGTCCTCAGGGTGCTGCCATGCCTGCTACCCCGCCCCTCCCTTCATGATCACATATCCGGGGCGCAGGCATGGCTGCACCCGATGCCCTGGGTGCCGCAGTGCTTGTGGCCCTGCCCCTCCCTTCAAGATAGCACATCAGAGGGCTGCAGGCAGGCTGCACCCTGGGCCTGCACCCGGTGCTCAGGGTGCTGCCATGCCTGCTAACCCGCCCCTCCCTTCTCCATGCAGATCAGAGGGCTGCAGGCAGGCTGCACCCTGGGCCTGCACCCGGTGCCCAGGGTGCTGCCATGCCTGCTGCTCCACTCCTCCCTTCTCCATGCAGATCGGGGGCTGCAGGCACGGCTGCAACCGATGCCGTGGGTGCCGCCAAGCTTGTGGCCCCGCCCCTCCCTTCGCATGGCAGATCAGAGGGCTGCAGGCAGGCTGCACCCTGGGCCTGCACCCGGTGCCCAGGGTGCTGCCATGCCTGCTGCTCCACTCCTCCCTTCCTGATCACATATCCGGGGGCCTCAGGCCTGGCTGCACCTGATGCCCTGGGTGCCGCCATGCTTGTGGCCCCGCCCCTCCCTTCAGGATAGCAGATCAGAGGGCTGCAGGCATGGCTGCACCCTGGGCCTGCACCCGTTGCTCAGGGTGCTGCCATGCCTGCTGCTCCACCCCTCCCTTCTCCATTGTAGATCCCGGGGCTGCAGGCAGGGCTGCACCCGATGCCCTGGGTGCCGCCATGCTTGTGACCCCGCCCCTCCCTTCGTGATCGCATATCCAGGCCGCAGGCACTGCTGCACCTGGTACCCTAGGTGCAGCAGTGCCTGCGGCCCCACCTCTCCCTTCAAGATCGCAGATCAGGGGACTGCAGGCTAGTTGGGCATCCCTGGCCCCTGTGGTCCTGCACCCCGGCTCTCTCTTCCTCCGATTGCCATGGCGATCACCAGCACCCCTGACAGGGGTGTCGCCTGGCCTGCTGGGCTTTCTGATGGCGATCACTGGGTGGTGGGCGGGCAAAGGCAGCCCTGTGGGCTGCCTTTGCCCGCCCCCCAGCTCTGCCCAGAGCACCATTCTTCCGTCTTTCCCCTTTTGCCTCCCATTATTGCCTATGTATGCAAATTAGCTGCCATCTTTGCTGACAGCTAATTTGCATATACTCACTGATTAGTCAATGAAAAGGGTAGCGGTCGTATGCCAATTACCATGTTTCTCTTTTATTAGTGTAGATACTTTTTAGATAAAATTTTTATTACAACTGAGAAAATAGACTATAAAGCTTTGGAATTATGTTGCAGAAAGTGTTTGTTTAATGTCTTAAAAAATGGAATTAGTGAACTTTAAAAGTTACTTAATATATGTTTAGAAGACTGAGTTTTCTCATTCAAATATAGATATAATTGAAGAGTTAAGGTGTCATTATCTATTATGCTTTAGTTTTCTCTTTTAAAAAGAGATTTCTCAAAATTCTATTTTCAAAGTTTTTGCCAATTACATTTTAACTCCTTGACAATATACAGTTTGTGCTTATTTTTTAAAAAATATATTTTTAATTGATTTTTAGAGAGAGAGGAAGGGAAAGGGAGATAGAAAGAGAAACATCTGTGTGAGAGTAGATCATCGATCTGCTGCCTCCACATCCCCAACAGGGGATGGAGCCCACAAAGCGGGCATATGCCATGACCAAGAATCAGACCGGCAACCTTTTGGTACATGTGATGAAACTCAACCAACTGAGCCACACTGACCATGGCTATGATTATTTTTTTATATAGGTGCATTCATAATGGCACTGTGGTCATCTGACCTTTCTGTCCTCAAAATTTTTGAAATTATTATTGTTACTGGGCCTTTTCACATGATTTTTCTTCTATCTTGAACACTCTTGTTTAATAGTCCTTCATCTGGCAAACTTCTATTCATTCTATAGTTTAACACTCCTCCTACAAAATCCCTGTCTATAGCCTAGGCTCAGTAAGTTTATCCTGATCACCAATTAGAGTACCCCATAACTACTCCTAGTATTATTCAATGCTGTTGTAATTAATTAACTCTGTGTAACCATATTTTTTCTCATATGCATCTTCCATGAGCTTAAAAGCTCCATATTGTAAAAAAAAAATATATAGACATTTTGTTCACTGCTTTTTTTTCATTTTTTACAAGAACTGGCCAAACATTAGACATGTAATAAATAGTTTTGGAACTAAAAGGATAAATGAATATAATATATATTCTGATTTGTTCTAGTTAAAATTATACCATGATTTTTTTCATACTTAGAACAATATTCTTCACTTTATAATGGATGAAAACAATAATAATAACAATAATAATACTTATGTATCATTATTTTCTATGTCAATCTGCTACCTAATCTAATAAAAGAGAAACATGCAAATTGACCACACCTCCGCTATACCCCAAGCCACGTCCACCAGCCAGTCAGAGTGCCTATATGCAAATAAACCTAACCAGGATGACGGCCGGCAGCCACGGAGCTGCAGCAAGCAGGAGGCTTGGTTGCCTGGCAATGGAGGAAACCAAGCTTCCTGCCTGCCCTGGCCGGCTGTGGCCTCTGCTCAAGGCAACAAAGTTTCAATTATAGAAGTTAAATAAATCCCAGATACCTGCTTCCAGCCAGCCTCCACTGGGAGCTTGGGTGGCTGGGGGCTGTGGCTAGCCTGCAAACAGCCATCAGCCCCTCACCCAGGATGGCCACACCCTCATGGGGTGAGGGTCCCCACTGGGAGGCTTGGCCAGCCTGCAAACAGCCATCAGCCCCTCACCCAGACTGGCCAGACACCCCAGCAGGACCCCCCCCCACCTCCCTGAAGGGGGTGTGGCCAGCCAGAAAATAGCTCTCAGCCCCTCACCCAGACTGGCCAGGCACCCCAGCGGGACCCCCACCCTAATCTGGGACACCCTTCAGTACAAACCAGCTGGCCCCCACCCATGCACCAGGCCTCTATCCTATATAATAAAAGGGTAATATGCAAATTGACCCTAACAGCAGAACCACTGGGAATGACTGGTCACTATGACACACACTGACCACCAGGGGGCAGACGCTCAATGCAGGAGCTGCCCTCTGGTGGTCAGTGCGCTCCCACAGGGGGAGCTCTGCTCAGTCACAAGCCAGGCTGATGGCTGCCAGTACAGGGGTGGTGGTGGGAGCCTCTCCTGCCTCCTCAGCAGCGCTAAGGATGTCCTACTGCAGCTTAGGCCTGCTCTCCGCTGGCAAGTGGACATCCCCCAAGGGCTCCCGGGCTGCCAGAGGGATGTCTGACTGCCAGCTTAGGCCCAATCTCCCGGGGAGTGGGCCTAAGCCATCAGGTGGTCATATCCCGAGGGGTCCCAGACTGCGAGAGGGCACAGGCCGGGCTGAGGGACTCCCCTGAGTGCACAAATTTTTGTGCACAGGGCCTCTAGTCTATATATATAAAAACCTAAGCGACTGTCCAACCGTTCGACCATTCGACCGATGGCTATGATGCACAATGACCACCATGGGGCAGATGCTCCAACCGGTAGCTGCGATACTCACTGACCACCAGGGGGAAGACACTCAACACAGGAGCTGCTGAGCTGTGGTGACTTGGCAGCTGCGGTTCTAGGGCAACGCACCGGGAACCAGAGAGGAGGGAGCCTGATTCCGGGGTGTGTCACTTAAGAACCGTCCTCTCACAATTCAGGACCCCTTAGGGGATTTCAAAGAGCCGGTTTAGGCCCGATCCCTTCAGGCTAGGCTGAGGGACCCCACCTGTGCACAAATCCGTGCACCAGGCCTCTAGTATAATAAATAATTCAGGTTAATGAAGTATTTGAATTTATAGATAACACTGATATGAATATATTTATGTATATTGCTGTTTTATTCTGTTTAGATGTTTAAGAAAAGTTTTCAGAAATAATAGCTAGTATAAGAATATTATATTTTTATACTGTCACAAATTGCTTGGTGAAAAGATTGCATTAATTTCCAATATTATATGCCAAGTTCTCTAGTAATAAGCTCACCACAAATGGATTAAACATTTTATCACTAAAAATTTGTTTTAGAAGACAAGATAGAAGACACTAACAAAAAATCTTGATGTGTCTAAAGACTAGTGTTTTCTTTATGATTATTTGATAGGAAAAATATATGCCTTCTTTAAGGCCATTGATCAGCAGTGATGCTCTGAGGCCCTTGTTGTAGATTTGTGGGCCCTGCAGGCTCTCTGTTCTTTAGGGGTCACACAACCCTGCACAGTTATGTATGGTTCCAGGCTCTTCATCTGAGATGCATAAGCTGCCCAGTGGTTAAACTTTTAAAATTTTGCACACAGAGTAATCAGCTGATTACTTCTTCAGTTTTACCAAACTTTATATTTGGCTTGCCCTAGAATAAATTTATTGAATAGAGTTCAACCGTAATAGCGTTTCCTCAATTATATCTAAGAAAATTCCAAAACACAAAGAAGGCGTATTGGATAATTTTAATGATGCATAACATTTTCATTAAGTAAAATAAGTATTTCTCAATTAATCCATTTATTGGAAATTTCCTAGCATGCAACTTGTGTTAATGACTTCATCAAGAAATCTGTCATCAGTTGGTTTTGCCAAGAACCAGAAATAATGATCCATTTCCAAGAGAAATTGCAGGGAAATTTCAGGTAATTTATCAAAATCAGTAACAATAATAACTACCAAACCAGAAATATATGATATGTCATTCAATACTTTGTTTTCTCAGTAGAGGAGTTACAGGTTACCAAGCCTATGAAAGAAACATTTTTACATTATCATCTTTTGTATCATCTGTTCTAAAAATGTAACTACAAAAGTATAAATATTATATTTTGTTCTATCATATTTGGTTTACTCAAAATAACAAAGTTGATTTATATTTGTTCTATAATGCTTGTCTTTTAAAACTAAAAAAAAAAGAAATCACAGAAAATGTTCAAAGATTCTACTACAGAAAAGAATCCTTTATATGAATTTTTAATTTTTTCCCCATTTAGCAATGCTTATGACTAAAATTTTCTAAATGCAAGGCTTTTTTAATTACAACATTAAATTTATAATATGTAAATATGTGAGCAAAATTATCGAGTCTTGTAAAATTTTCAATTTTGAACCACACTTACTTACTGAAGTAAAATCTTGAAATATAAGAACATTTTTGAAAGCATTTTTTAACCAAAGCAAAGCACACATGCTTCAGGTTAAATGTCCACAAAAGGCAATCTTCATGGCTCAGTAGACCTGACAGAGAGTGTTCATCTAGTGTGGTGACTCAGCCCCACAGCTGGAGAAGTTAAGAGCTGCTTCACTTTCTAAAACTCTCTGGAGTATTGATTTTCATTGCATTTTTCACTGTGGAAAACAGTGATTATTCCAGATCTACTTCAAAAGCAAAATCAGGCCTGATCTTACTTAGGAGAAGGTTTGTCACTTCTTCACAACCAGTGGAAGAAATTGAACTCAACATCAGACATGGAAATGACAGTAAATTGTCCTGAGATACCATCACACACATTGAAAGAAACAAATACATAACTAAACATACTGTAGAAAGAATTAGCACAAAATTTTAAATCACTCAGAGAAAAACATGTTCTACCATTAACACAATCAAAGCAAAAGAATGCTGCTTCAAAACAGAGAAAATGGGGCTTAAAAGTGAAATGAAATATCAAACAATATCAATTTAAAAAGATGAAAACTATAATTAGCATCATCCAGATTTGCTAAATCTGAAAATATATATATATCACCAATGGAATTTAAAACAATTTGGAAAGCATGCTGAACATGATACAGCATTATGCACAAAATAAGTTCATGATGTGTACAGGAATTTGTGGGGTTTTGTAATAAAACTAGAGAGAAATTTTCTAAAGATTATATTAGAGATTATGGCTACCATTTACCATTAGGTTTAATACTGTACTAAAGGGTTGTTTTTGTTTTTTTAGTTTATCATTCCCCAAGCCTACTGCAATATATGCACTCAATAAATAATCACAAAGTTCATTACAAAAATATTTATGAACTTAAGTGCACAAAATCATTATAGTGTACTGTTTCAGGTAGGATTCTATTGAAAGAATGTGCTACCATATTTTACTTTTCTGCCAACCATCTCCTGCACATAGTAGTGTGTTACTTTAAGTAAACATTTAATAAAACTCAATTATTTAATAATAAGTAAATAATCACTATTATGGAAGATAACAAGTTTTTCTTCCTTTTCTTTGTATTAATAGAAGATACAGTTAGGAATGTGTTTGTTTTCTAATATAACTCTTGCTGGTATTTCTCATAGTTCTCTTCTTTTTCTCCCTCCTTTATAGCAAATATCAGATATGTGTATCCTAGTAGGTGTAATTAATTAATGTATGTTACTTAAAATAGAAAACATTACTCATATTGATTTAATGTTTTGATAATATCTATACACTTCCAATAATGAAGTCTAAATGAGAAGTTGAAAACCATACCTATAATACACTTTCCTATAATATTATGTAATGAATATAATGTTGGAAGCTTTTTGTTTTTGTTTTTTGTTTTGTTGTTGGGGTTGCTTTGTTTTTTAAGACATTCTCTGCTAGTAAGTAAGATAATGCCAGAGTTTATAAAGTTAACTGTTACTGGAAGAAGGAAAATTATTCCCTAATCCAAAATATCATTCATCAAATCTATAAAACAATCTGCTCTATATCAATAATGGACAGCTTGGAAAAAACATAGATCTTAGAAATAAATTATCCAGTCAGTGTAAACTTACCATCTTTCAAGTTTGGTGTGACTTAATCATTTGCTTAAATATAATTTATTCAGTAGAGCACATTTTATTTGGATTTATATAGAATTTTTTATGATAAGAAAATGTAAATTAAAATAACATGCTGAGACCTTTGTAATCAAATCCATCTTGGTAACCAAATTCTTCTCTAATCTCTCAATGATATATTAAGAGGTAGTATGGATCAGGTGAAGAGATATATCACTGTCTAAGTCTGAATCTTGTTAGAACTAATGTCTATTAAGTGTAGATTAACTCAGAGTCACTTAAGATCTGTGAGAAATGTCAGGTTGTCCATGTAATTTTTAGTTTAACACATTATATGTGTGTTTTAGTAACCAATGCCCATATTTATAAAACAAAAATATCTGCATATTATTTTAGTTCAGAAAACATACTTCATTTTCATATGAATTCTCACTCACCCAACTGTTACTCTTTTTAATTTTTGATAAAATGCAATTTAATATTTCAAAAGGGTAAGCATATGTAGGATTGAGAGTATTAGAAAACTAAACACTAGAGGTTCTAAGATTGATAACAAATGTCACCTTCATTTTTAGCTTGATATTTTTTACTCCTTTTATCTACTGCTCTCCAGAAATCAACTTACTTGAGACTTTTATGAAAATAATACTAAAGATTATGAAACCTTTCAAAGTGTATTCTATCCCAACTTCTAACTTTGCATTAGTGACTCCTGCATTGCCCAATTAAAGCTGATTCAAATTAGTGTCTAGAAAAAATAAATTCAGACTGCTGCACTTAGGATCTCCCTGAATATCTATGTTTACTGTTAAAATGTTGAGATCTTTTTAAAGGCTCTAAAATAATTAGGCAAAGCTAGAATTCACAGTGAAAACAGAACTAATATAAATACATAACTTTTTCGCAAATATTTATTAATTATTTACTGTATTATTGACATAACTAAGTCATGAAGATGCCAAGATGAATGAAAGAAGAGTAACATAAGAATCATGTACTGAGGATTTCTGATCCAGGCACTGTAGCTATTTGCTGCTGCATTCTACCCACCTAGCCTCACCCATGATTTCTGAAAACATGGTCACCAGAGTTCCTAGACTCACATCTACCACATTTGCCCCTAGGAGAAGATGACACTAGAAATTCTGAAATTAATGGGAGCGGGGGAGTGGGAAGAACCCCAGAGAAGCATTCTACTTTTCTAAGTTTTGGCCTGTTTGCATCCTGACTAATCAACCATGGCTATATGGGTGAGGGAGGGAACGATATTATGATTGGCATAGCCTGGATGAAGTGTCCTCTCCCTGCCTCATCTTTGGTCTACAAGAAGATGGAAACTTGCATTCACAACACAGGACACAAAGGAATGTTAGTTTAGACAGAAAAAAAAATCTAGCTTAGTTTCCTGTGGCTACTGTAACAAATTACTACAATGAGGTGGCTTAAAACAACAGAAATTTATTTTCTCACAATTCTGGAGTCCAGAAGTCTAAAATCAAAAAGCCAAAAGGTCACATCCTACAAAACTTTGGGAAAGAGGTATCTTCTCGCTTCTGGTAGCTGTTGGCATTCCTTGAACGTGGCCTGTTACTCCAGTCCCTGCTTCCATGATCCCATTGCTCTTTCCTGTTCTGTGAGTGTGTCTCAAAACTCACTTGACCTCTCTCATAAAGATACTTGTGATTGCATTTAGTGTCACCTGATAATCCAGGATACACCCCCCCAAATCTTTAACTTAATCACATCATTTCCCATATAAGGTAATATTCCCAGGTTATAGGCATCTCTTTTGGGGCCATCATTCAGTCCACCACAAGATCCATTTACCTACATGGCATATATTATTTAGTTTAGTCAAGATACCAACCATGACTTACACACCCACAATGATAATACAGAGCCAGTGCAGAGATATTAATAACTGCTTCAAAGGGCTAAATGCAACTCTACTCCTAAAAACAAAAACTGATTACATTAAAAACTAAAATTTGATAATTATTTATTTTTAACCAACATTATACTAGTTTCAATTTAGAGATTTACCTTTCTTAACTAGGATAAGAAAATGCAAAAACCTGATCTATTTATACTAACCTTCCTATTTTCCCATTGCTTGTTGTACAAAATATATGAAATATTAACTTTAAATGGCTAATCAAAAGACAAAATGGCAAACAATCCTATATAATAAAAAACTAATATGCAAATTGTCCCCTCAACTGGGAGTTCCACCGCTCCCTATGACATGTGCTGACCACCAGGGAGTGGTGCGGAGCATGGTGGGCCTGGGCGACGCAGCACTGGCAGCAGGCAGCAGTGGAGGTGCTGCTGGTCCCTATGGGCCCGGGCGAGAGATGGACCAAGGTGGGATGGTGGAGCAGGTGAGTGGGCATTGCCAGGCCAAGGCAGGTGTGAGCAGGGGCCCGATCACCCCACCGATTGCCTTGCAGGCGGTGACCAGCAGCAGTGGGCAGGGGGATGTGGCTGCCACCCGGCTCCCAGATGCTGAGGGAGCCGGGCAGGGCCTGATGACTCAAGAAGAGGGGGGTGCACTGGGTCCTGAGGGCCCAGGTTCTGCCCAGGGCCCAGAAGTCAGCTAGGACCTGACCTTCCATGCCAGACGCTCGCATTTTGAACGCCGGCCAGGCCTAGGGACTGCACCCATGCACAATTTCGTGCATCGGACCTTCAGTAAATCTACAAGAATTATAATGGAGTTCTCAAGGTGAAAAACTGCAATTTGGCTTTAAAATAAATTACTATTGAGTAAGACTACTAAGAATAATCCTAATGGGATGCTATATTTCACTTTCTTCTTTATGGAGACTTTACTTTTTATTTTAGGTTATATAATTGCTATCCTGGAGATTTTTTTTCCAACCACAAAACTATTTATTACATACTTTTTATGTAAACTTAAGTACTTAAAACAACTAGGAAAATAGCGAATGCTACTTTTGCTGTATATTTTGGCTCCTTCATCTCTCTTAAACTTAAATGTTTTAATGTGTTGTTACAACAAAAGAGTGTTCTCCATTTCATTCCTACATCAATAAGCATAGTCCTTTAGGTGACCTGTACTTTAGTACTTAAGTTCACATTAGCATTTGTCTCCTTTCCCTACCAATGTTTTTTTATCCCCATGAAGTGTATTGCTTGTATTTTTAATGGCATATAAAAGGCATTTAATTTTGTAATTTTTTATTTCTTTTCTCTGTCATTTTATGATTAGTTAGGCTTCTTGATAACGCATAGTTTGAGTTAGAAACATTCTTTTAAAAAAGAATTTTTCATGAGGAAATGGTGTTGGAAAAGTATTGTTTGATTTATGAAATTCAGTAAGAGGTTTTCAATTTGGGGACTTAAGAGGCTGATTCCATTAAATTTAGTGCAGAAGACAAATTTAAAAGGTCCCTGAAGCCTTTGAAGCTGCATACACACACATTCTCATTAAGTTTAGTCATTTGGTAGAGTGGCAGGAGTCCCTTTGATTTGCCCTAGAATTTAGACTAAATCACATTTCTGTCACACCCCTCTCTCACCAGCACCACCCCAAACTGAATGCAGCTTTTATTGTACTGCATTTTTTTCTACCTAAATAGATGGTTTTAAAGCACACACTGTGATTTATCCTGACTGGAGCAATCAAGTTGACACCATGTATCTCAAAGGAGAGCTATGCATAGTCTGCTATACCTAAATTTAGAATGGTATCACTTTAAAAAATAATTTTATAAGGGAAATTATGAAAATTTTCTGTCTCTGAGCTATTTTCTATCTCTTTACATTTGCTCTGTCAACTCATCCACATAGAAAGACATCCTGTCCTCCAGTGTTTTATTTCAAGTACAGCTTAGATTTTGCTTCCAACACCCTTATCTACACTAATAAAAGAGAAACATGGTAATTAGCGTATGACCGCTACCCTTCCCATTGGCTAATCAGCAAATCCTTATGCAAATTAACTGTCAGCCAAGATGGCGGCCAGCAGCCATGCACTGAAGCGAGCAGGGAGGCTTGCTTGCTTCAGTGACTGCGGACTCCAACGTTCCCCGCCTAACTTGCCGGCCTCTCAGCTGCAACTCTAAGCAACTATGTACTATGTTGCAAATAAGAAGCTAAACAAAACCCCAGAAACCAGCCGGACTGAAAGCCAGCCAGACCGCAACATTGTATCGATGTTTTCAGCAGCGAGGCCTCAGAGCTAAAGCTGGCCCAGAATAGAAAAAAAAAAAAAAAAGAAAACAAGGAGCAGTTGGGAGCTTCAGTCACTCGCCAGCTGGAAAACAGCCCTCAGCCCCTCACCCAGACTGGCCAGGCACCCCAGTAGGGACCCCCACCCTGATCCAGGACACCCTTCAGGGCAAACCAGCCAGCCCCTACCCATGCACCAGCCCTCTATTCTATATAGTAAAAGGGTAATATACCTCCCGGCACCGGGATCAGCGGAGCAGCGAGGCTCCTGGCACCAGGATCAGCGTGACAGGGGGCAGCGCCCAAACCCCCTGATCACCCTGCGGCTCTGTGTGTGACAGGGGGCGGGGCCACAACCTCCCTATCCACCCTGCTCTGTTCCTGACAGGGGAAGGCGCCCCAACCCCCTGATCAGCCCTGCTCTGTGCCTGATAGGGGGGAGCTCCCCAATCCCCTGATTGCCCTGTGGCTCTGTGTTTGACAGGGTGCAGCGCACCAACCCCCTCATCGGCCCTGCTCTGTGGGTGATAGAGAGCAGCGCCCCAACCCCCCCACCCCCCACAGGCCTGCTCTGTGTGTGATGGGGTAGACCCATA
>NW_005871057.1:9092304-9102235 GCF_000147115.1 Myotis lucifugus | reverse complement strand
CTTTACGCTCTTTCCTTTCTCTTTTTATCGTTCACTCCTCATCCCGTCGTGCGGACCCGTCAGAACTAGTCAAAACTTCGTCTTGAAATTTGATATCTCCGATTTCGTTCGGTATCGGCTAATTTATTGTGTCTGGTATGATGCGGGGTGCTGGAGTATGATTGGGCAGAGGTAGGGATAAGGGAGAGAACCTTATTCCCGCTTATTGCACATTGTTTTGTGCACCGTGCTTTTATTCTATTATAATACATGCATAAGATGCTCATTAGACCAAACATCCTTCCTGACGTCCATCCTTCCAGGCAAAGCCACGGTGGGCAGGGGTTGAGGCAGAGGCAGCAAAGGTCCAGGCCATTTGGTGGCCGGCGGGGGCCAGGGCCGCCTGCTGCCAAGGCCTTTGCATGAATTTTGTGCATCGGGCCTCTAGTTCTCTATAAGGGGGAATGGACTTGCCCTCTTGGAAATCCACTACTAGTCTCCCTGTATAACGAACAGTGTGACAGTAAGTTATCTATGTTCATATGTGTTTTTTTCATTAGTGTTCTTAACTATTCTTAAGCCCTTGTTTATTAATTTTTCAAAGCCTTATATCAACTCATTAACTAAAGACTAAGCTTATTGAAGGTAGCAACCATGTCTTACAGAGTAATATTAAATGTAGCAGATACTCATTTTAATGAATTGCTGAAGGAAGAAATATGTATCTTAGTAAAGAAAAAAAATGAATATACAATGTCTTTCTACTTAACAGTTGACAAGTGAATGAAAAAATAACAACACACTTCCATTTCAGTAATTATTATTTTAACAACAAAAGATTTTCATTCAGTAGTTTACAGTTTAATACAAAATTTTAGGTACTATCTTATAATTCTATATGCCAAAAATATTTAAAAGTATGTAGTGTCTATTCCCACTCCTTATCCTCCACTAACTATTCTGCTAGGCCTAGTTATTAATACTGAAATCAGAAAAAAGAAAATGAAAAAAAAACTTTATTTGACAAAGTTTGCCTGGAGGTGATAGAATTATTTCTTACTTTACTTAGAATTGGTGCCTTGAAATAAAAAAAAATAAATTTAATTGTAAGAAAATCACATTTGAGTTTATTGATTATAAATACTATACATTCCACAAAGGAATAGTGGGGAGGAGCGGTAAAAGTAGTGAGTCACTGGTATATGTTAAAGCAATTTCAGTGACATTATATTGTAAAAATTATCAAAAGTTATAGGTTTTTGGTTTTAGGTGTAGAGCTGCATTTAGCCCTTTGAAGCAGTGATTAATATCTCTGCACTGGCTCTGTATTATCATTGGGGGGGTGTAAGTCATGGTTGGTATCTTGACTAATCTGAATAATATATGTCATTTAAGCAAATGGGTCTTGTGGTGGACTGAATGATGGCCCCAAAAGAGATGCCCATAACCTGGGAATATTACCTTATATGGGAAATGATGTGATTAAGTTAAAGATTTGGGGGGGTGTATCCTGGATTATCAGGTGACACTAAATGCAATCACAAGTATCTTTATGAGAAAGATCGAGTGAGTTTTGAGACACACACACAGAACAGGAAAGAGCAATGGGATCATGGAAGCAGGGACTGGAGTAACAGGCCACGTTCAAGGAATGTCAACAGCTACCAGAAGCGAGAAGATACCTCTTTCCAAAGTTTTGTAGGATGTGACCTTTTGGCTCCTTGATTTTAGACTTCTGGACTCCAGAATTGTGAGAAAATAAATTTCTGTTGTTTTAAGCCACCTCATTGTAATTATTTGTTATAGTAGCCACAGGAAACTAACCTAGAACAAGTGTTTGAGGGAAACAATTGCCCTTTGTGTATGGAATCCACAGGGTGTTTAGGCTCACCTTAAAGTTTCCTCTGGTGTGGCTCCAAATATACATTTCAGTTAATTTTTGCATTCTACTTTTGATTTTGACAGGCTGCAACATGGGAATGTGTGGCAGGCATTAAGGAGCAATAGGGAACAAGCTGCAGGGAGGTTACTGTCTTCTGTGGAAATTGTCCATGTACAGATTAACACTGATTGTTCATGAAAAATCTATGTAAAATTTTATAAGTTTAAGTGCATCTTTTCAATGGAATACTAGTCTGCTGTAAAAAAAGAAGAAACCCTTACCATTCGCAACAGCATGGATGGACCTGGAGAGCATTATGCTAAGCAAAATAAGCCAGTCAGAGAAAGATAAATATCATATGATCTCACTCATTTGTGGAATATAATGAACAATATAAACTGATGAACAAAAATAGAGCCAGAGACAGAGAAGCATCGAACAGACTGTCCAACTTCAGAGGGAAGACGGAGGGGTGAGGGGAGGTAAAAGATCAACCAAAGGACTTGTATGCATACATATAAGCATAACCAATGGACACAGACAACAGGGGGGTGGGGGCATTTTCTGGGGTGTGAGGGTGGCCAATGGGGAAAAAGGAAACATATATAATGTTATATGTAATACTTTAAACAGTAAAGAATTAAAATAATAATAATTTAATGGCAACTCTCAGAAAAATAAAAAAATATATTTGTATAAATTCTAAATTACTCAAGAAAAAGTAAATTTTTGCCTCAAAACTCCTAATCAATCCAATAAAATTAGAAAATAAAAAAGAAAAGAAATAATAGAAAGCAAGATGACATTGCTAAATCCAGTGTATCTTTACCAGCACAGCTTCTTATATTGTATCTTTTATTCCATGAGATTTTATTATCTTTTTCTTTCCCTTTATTTTCCCTCTATAAGTCACTTTATTGCATTTATTTCTTCAGAAATATAGTGAAAACCAGAATTTGTCTATGTTCACATTTATTACTACATAAGGTTAAAAACAGCAAAATGTTATAGAACTGTGCATATATACATATGTGTGTATTGCATAAATGTATATATAATTTTTATTTTATAATATCTATATTTCCATATGTTCAAATATGTATAGGAAAAGTACTGGGAGGATTAGCTATAGAGAGATTATTGGTCAAGCAGAGGAAGTGAAGGAGGATTGAGTACTTCATATGTCACCTAAAACTGTGCTAGAAACAGTGGGAGTACAAAAAGCATCTAATATATAATCTCTGCCTCCTGGCCATTCTCTCAGTATGATGGCACGGCAAGCCAAAATGACACAACGCACAAAATGGAGACAATATATGGCAGTGCCAGAACCCGTCCCGTTGGCACTCAATCACACACTCCTCAACAGTTCCAACTTAATGGGAACTTCCAGCTAGTCGCATCAAAGCTTTTGTCGTAGCATGGGCTCAAATCATTTGGGACAATTTCATAACTGATAGCAAGGAAGGAACAAAGTAATAAGTTACTTTGAAAATGCAACGTTATGAGATTCATGCCCCAGTATTAAAATTTAGAAAAGGAGAGAAATGATGAAGGACCATGAAAAGGGGGACTGGAAGGCAAAGAAGTGACAAAATAATTTTAACTTTTTTTTTAAATTATAGTATAATTGTTCTATTATAAATATTTTCATCTCTTAGTAGCCCTTATAAATTATAGTTTATGTATCACATACAATGTTACTTAAGTACAAAAAATGCATCTCCTAGGAAATGATTTTCTAAACACAGTCATTTTTAAAAGTGTAGAAAAAGAGCCTATTAACTGACACTAAATGAAATTTGGGCAGGTGTTTTTTTCCATTAACATGTCAAATGACAGGTTGCTGCCCTCTACTTTACTAAAATTCTAATTAAAATTATCTCGGAAATGAAATATTAATTGGTTGAAAAGCAAAAAGGTCTTTTCAGGGGGAGATGCAGTAATAGCATATAATACAAGCTATTCAAGGCAGAGAATAATTCGTTAGTAATAGAATAATACCTGAGGTTTTCCATTATTATAGAAACTAGTTTGAAAAAAACTTCTCATGAAATTACTCTTAATAATGAAAATAATAGTTTAATTGTACTCATTTATTTATAAACTAAAGGCCCAATGCAAGAAAGTTCATTCAAGAGTAGGCCTTCCATCCCCTGGCTGTCGGCACTGGCTTCCCTTCGGCACCAGCTTCCCTCTGGCACCCCGGACCCAGGCTGCTTCCCTCCTCTGGCCGCCTTCAGGCACCTGGGACCCCAGCTGGCTTCCCTCGAGCTGCCTGCAGGCTCCCAGGACCCCGGCTGGCTTCCCTCCGGCCCCAGCTTTGTCAGGAAGGACGTCCAGTCTAAGTAGCATATTACCCTTTTATTATTATAGATTGGTTTATTTTCCAATTATAGTTGACATGCCATATTATATTCATTTCAGCTGTACAACATAATAACTATACGTTTATATAGCTTATTTCCCCTAGCGTATTGGCCTCGGGTCCATCCATGTTGTCACGAATGGCAGGATTTTATTGTTTTTTATGCTAGGTGAAATGTCAGACAGACAGAGAAAGACAAATACCATATAATTTCACAAACATGTGGAATCTAAAAAGCAAAACAAGTGAACAAACAAAAGAAACAAAAAGAAAGAGTAAGATGGCTAACAGTAAAAATACACATATTATTTTGTGTATCCAATATTATAGTATCCAATACTGTAGTAATAACAATTACATTGTTATTTTCAAGAATAACAATTGAAGCTTTTCTGGTAAATACATAACCAATTTAACCTAAATTATTTTCTATAAAACTTACATATATTCTACTTCTTTTTAACATTTGCATCATATTAATGACTTTTTAAATAAACCTTTAAAGTAAATATCCACAAATCTATACATGCTGTCACAAAATATAAGATTTCTTTCTTTTTTTTCATGCTGAGGCTGAGTAGTATTCCATTGTGTACCACTTTTTTATTCAGTCATCTACTGATGGGCACTTGAGCTTCTGCCAGATCTTGGCTATTGTAAATAATGTTGCAATGAGCATAGGGGTGTGTATATTCTTTTGAATTAGTGTTTCAGGTTTCTTTGTATACATTCACAGAAGTGGAATCAACTAGGTCATAAGGCACTTCCATTTTTAACTTTTTGAAGTAATTCCATACTGCTTTCCACAGTGGCTGCACCAATCCACATTGCCACCAGTAGTCACAAGGGTTCCTTTTTCTCCATATACTTTCCGGCACTTGTTGTTTGTTGATTTATTGATGATAGCCATTCTGACAGGTATGAAGTAATATCTCATTGTGGTTTTAATTTGCATCTCTCTGATGATTAGTAACTTTGAGCATCTTTTCATATGTCTATTGCCTATCTGTATGTCCTTTATGGAGAAGTGTCTATTTAGTCCTTTGCCTATTTCTTAATTGAATTTTTGTGTGTTTTTTATGTTTAGTGTTATAAGTTCCTGATGAATTTTGAATATACCTTTTCAGGTATACTGGCAAATATGTTTTCCCATTCAGTGGGTTGTCTTTTCATTTTGTTGATGTTTCCTTTGCAGTGTGAAAACTTTATAGGTTGATATAGTCCCATTTGTTTATTTTTTATTTTGTTTCACTTGCCTGATGTGCTACATTAGAAACAAAATATTGCTACAAGAAATGTCCAAGATATTACTGCCTATGTTTTCTTCTAGGATTTTTATGGGTTTGAGTCTAGCATTTAAGTCTTTAATCTATTTTGAGTTTATGCTGTGTATGGTGTAAAAAGATGGTCTAGCACTTTTTGCACGTATCTGTCCATTTCTGCAACACCATTGATTGAAGACTGTCATTACCCCAATGTATGTGTTTTTATTTTCTCCTTTGTCTAACATTAATTGACTCTAAAGACTTGGGTAATAAGCCAGTCAGAGAAGACAAGTGGCATATGATTTTACTTTTGTGTGGAATCTAGTGAACAAAATAAACAGAGTGGAGACAGACTCATGGATACAGAGAAGAGGCTGACAGCTGTCAGAGGGGAGGGAATTGGGGACTGGCTGAGGAAGATGAAGGGATTAAGAAAAGAAAAATTTAATTTAAAAAAGAATTTAAAAATAAATTAACTATCCAGATAAAAAAGCTACAACATTATTTATAGTAAGGGACTGTTTGAATCAGGATTTATTTGGTGGCAAAACCATTTAAATTATGAAATTATAAGATTAATATGTCAACTGGAGATAATGAAATATTTGATGGGTTAGTATAACAGGGACTGGTACATGGATATATAATTCTGATAGTTAGTATAAAATTAGAAAAGTAAAGACAAGTCAAAGAATACTAAAACCACAAATGAAGATCCTGGGAAGGCAGAGAAACCAATGCTTCAGAAACGTGATTGTGGGTACTGGCATCTAGTTAGAAGCATCCACTCTATAAAGGAACTGGGTTACTACAATTCTATCTTTGTCAAATCCCTTATAATGTTTTAGGAACCTGCCCTCCTGACCAAAGAAGAAACTAAAAGTAAATTTGTCATAAAAAACATCAGTATAGTATATAGGTAACAGTGGACAAAATAAGACCATTCCTAAATAATGCAATTGCTTATATATAAAATTACAAAAATAGGTGTCAATGAAATAAAATAGAGTTGAAGGATTAGAATCTTATCTAATAAAAGAGAAACATGCAAATTGACCGTACCTCTGCTACACCCACAAGCCACACCCATAAGCCACACCCACCGGCCAATCAGGAGCGAGTATGCAAATAAACCCAACCAAGATGGCGGTGGCCATGGAGCTGGAGCAAACAGGAGGCTTCGGTTGCCCCTGGTGATGGAGAAAGCCAAGCTTCCTGCCCACCCTGCCAGCCCTGAGCTCCGCTCAAGGCTATAAAGTTTCAATTATAAAAGATAAATAAATCCCAGATACCTGCTTCCAGCCAGAGTGGCCTCTGCTCAAGGAGGGTCTGGAAGCCTGGGTTGCCCGGGGCCATGGCCAGTGGCAAACAGCCCTCAGCCCCTCACTCAGGCTGGCCAGGCACTCAGCAGGGACCCCCACCTGAAGGGGGTGTGGCCAGCCTGCACACAGCCATCAGCCCCTCACCCAGGCTGGCCACACCCTCATGGGGTGAAGGTCCCCACTGGGGGGCTTGGCCAGCCTGCAAACAGCCCACAGGCCCTCACCAATGCTGGCCAGGGACCCCAGCAGGACCCCCTATCCTGAAGGGGGTGTGGCCAGCCTGAACATGGCCCTCAGCCCCTCACCCAGGCTGGCCTGGCACCCCATTGGGGATCCCCACCCTGAAGGGGGTGTGGCCAGCCTGAAAACAGCCCTCAGCCCCTCACCCAGACTGACCAGGCACCCCAGTGGGGACCCCCACCCTGAAGGGGGTGTGTCCAGCTTGAAAACAGCCCTCAGCCCCTCACCCAGGCTGTCCACGCCCCCACAGCGGGGACCCTCATCCCATGGGGGTGTGGCCCGCCTGCAAACCACCATAGGCCCCTCACCCAGGCGCCCAATGCCCCAAGGGAACCCCCACCCTAATCCGGGACACCCTTCAGGGCAAACCAGCCAGCCCCCACCCGTGCACCAGGCCTCTATCTATACTAATAAAAGGGTAATATGCTAATTAGACTGGGAGACCTTCCAGGAGACCTTCCAAACATTCTTCTGGACAAAGCCATGGTGGCGGGGCCGAGGTAGAGGCAGTTAGAGGCCAAAAGGGGAGGGCAGTTGTGGATGATCAGGCCTGTGGGGGGCGGGGCTGTTGGGGTTAAGCAGACCAGCAGAGGGGCCAGTTGGGGGCAAGCAGGCCATCAGTGGGGGTCAGTTGGAGGTGATCAGGACAGCGGGGAGCGGGGGGAGTTTGGAGTGAGCAGGCCAGCAGATGTGAAGTTGGGGACAAGCAGGCCAGTGGAGAGGGAAGGTGGGGGCGAGCAGGCCAGCAGGGGGGGCATTTGGGGGCGACCAGGCCAGCAGGCAGAGTGGTTAGGGGCAATCAGGCAGGCAGGCATACAGGTGAGTGGTTAGGAGCCAGCAGTCCTGGATTGTGAGAGGGACATCGGACTGCTGGTTTAGACCCGATCCCTGTTAACTGGTAGGACATCCTTTGAGGGGTCCCAGATTGGAGAGGGTGCAGGCTGGGCTGAGGAACACCCCCTCCCCTGTGCACAAATTTAGTGCACCAGACCACTTTAAACTTTAAAACCAGGTAAATGTACGTTATTATTTTAAAAAGCATCCTGTTTCAAAATCAAAAGTGGAATGAAAATTAACTGAAATGAATATTTAGAGCCACACCAGAGGAAACGTTAAGGTGAGCCTAAATACCCCTGGGAGTCCATACACAAAGGGCTATGTTTCCCTCACACCTCTTTAAAGTAGACACTTGTTCTTACATTCTTAAGATTTCTGCTGGAAATCAAGCAGAAATTGTATTTTATTAATAAAAGAGCATGTGCTAGCTATTAAATCTCTTTTAAAACTTTTCCTAAAACTGCACCCAGCAACTTGTACTTATATCTATTTGTCAGAGCTTGGACATGTGTCATTTCTATCAGTATGGTATGCAAATCCAGAAATGTATGGTTCTTAAACCTGAGCATATTTTCACTACCTTCCCAAATTGGAGTTCTACGATTTAGGGAAAGGGGAAGGATGGATACTGGGGGTGTTGCTGACATTCTTTTCCACCACAATTTTTGTTGAGTGAGTGCTGTGACAGGGAGCAGGGGACATGGGCTTCTCTGGCCTCTGTGAAGGGAAAGGGCTGGTTTTCTAATCCTTAATCTACAGCCTAATGTTCAAGGAAACATAAAGGGATTCGGAGGCAGTGAGCTGTCCGAGTCTATAAGAACAAATCCCTGTCATTCTTCACAGGAACAAAGTGAATGATATTTTACCAAACAAATTTCAAGGCCCCGTACTCAGAAAAGAAAGAGATATAAAATAAAGAAAGGAGAAAGACAGATCATTATAAATAATCATAGTCAAGAAAATGTTATCATTGTAAAATTCAGCAAAGCAGGTAGCTTTGTAGCAATCTTATTTTTTTATAATAAACGGAATGAGAAAATTGGAATCCTACCAATGCATTATGTTATTAACTTAGTTTAAAAAATAATATATTTTTCTTACTTTTTAAAATAGCATTTAATTTTTTTAGCAGTATATAACACATACATATCTGTGTGAATACATATTCACATTTACCAATACTATCACATATACTTGGTATGTAAAGAGATACAGCACAGATATAGTCAAGTTTATTTACTTTTGACTGAAAAAAAATTATACTGCATACTAGCTTTCCTTCCATTCAATTGAGAGCACTTAAAAGGAATTTATGTACCGATATTTGTCAATTTCTTGGAACAATAAACACTATATTGACATAGTAGTTCTTTTTTTTGGCTAATACCCAATATTTTCTCACCAGTGTAGTTTTATAGTTTTATCACTTCTTTCTTATTTTTTCCATATTATATTGCCCAGTTAATTTGTTCATTCACACATTATTTTGTGTGTGACCTTTCACCTACACCAACAAATTACGTTTTTCCCTTTCTCATTTTATCATTGAACATTTTCGCACAACTTTTAAAAGTAGATACCACCTTATTCACACTGCAATTTGAAATTATGTTTGTTGAACACAAATAAAACTTCACTATGAATTAAACATAAAAGTAAAATAATGATCGTTAGAGTATGCAAGAAATGTGAAATTCACAGCATACTAAAGAATGAGAAAAATATAAACTAACTTCTTCTAAGGAATTCAAGAAAATTACATTTAAGGGGGTGACATAGTGTTCAGAAAGCACAAGTAGATATTTACCAGTTAATAAGATAAATTGATAAGGATGTTTCATGGAAAGAGAAGCTAAAACATAAATTTAGAAACTTATGAAAAGGCATGATGGTTTTGGAGAAGCCTGGTGCTGGGGGGTCGTCACAAGCAATGAAACTAGAAGGGAATACTGGGGCCAAATTTGGGAGAGCTTCATGTGACAGTCTGGACTTTCATATATATGTAAGCATGGAGTAGAACCAGAATGTGTTTTTTTTT
>NW_005871057.1:9084090-9092204 GCF_000147115.1 Myotis lucifugus | reverse complement strand
ACATCCCCCACTGGGGGATGTGCCCCACAAGCCAGGTATATGCCCTTGACCGGAATCGAACCTGGGACCCTTCAGTCTGCAGGCCGACGCTCTATCCACTGAGCCAAACCAGTTTCGGCTAGAATCAGAAATGTTTAAGAAGGCTTGCAAGAGAGAGAGAGAGAGAGAGAGAGAGAGAGAGAGAGAGAGAGAAGAGATCAAATGGAAAGTTCTATAAAATAATTTTAAAACCACTCTGCAATAATAGTTTGTAACTTACTAGTAGATTATCAGAGATCAAAAGTTTGCTCTCTTACTATATCCATGAGAATGTAGAGAAACATGTACTTTCAATCATTGCTGATGTGATTTTGGAATAGAAAAATCCCTAGGGAGGATAATTTGATGTTTTACCCAAATTTCACCTGCTAATATTATTTGATCCAATTTTACTATAAAAACTTGCCTGTAATATATATTTACAGAAATAATATGCAAAAGATTATTTGTCACAACATTATAATCATATAAAAAATCTCACCTAAGTGTTCATCATCAGGTTAATAGTTAAATAAAATGTGGTGCATGCATATAATCCTATATAATAAAGAGCTAATATGCTAATTAGACCAAACAGCAGAACAACCATCGGGACGGCCTTCTGGACAAACATCTGGATGATCTTCCTGACGAAGCTGGGACTGCGAGGGCCGAGCCTCTTGCACAAATTTCATGCATCGGGCCTCTAGTGAAATTGAATGCATTTTAAAAAACATGAAGAAATTCCTTTGTGGAGTAATAAGACAAACTCCAGGATGCACTTAGTGACAGAAAAATGGAACAAGAATGTGTATAGCATACTACTTCTTTGTTAAAATAAAAGCAAAGAAAAAAGAATGAGTACTTATTTGCTACTATAAGTGTACAACAATTTTAGAAATAAGAGTGCTTGTATCTTAGGAATTGGGTAGCTAGGAGACAATAATGAAAGGAAATTTTTTCTAATATGCTTTTTGAATTTTGAATCATGTGAATGGATAACCTATCAGCATATTTATACTTATATTTAAATAGAAATGTCACATTTTTTTCAGGTAATAAATATGGGAGCCTGAATATGGGAAGTTAATAGCAATACTAGTAAGTCTGGAACAACATGTCACATTTGTGATTGTCAGGCAGGATCAGCTCCACTTTGGGATATAATGTAGAATATCTTAATAGAGCTGCAAAAGTCTTATGTAAGTTCATGCTATAGATATGGGTACATGACGTAGTGACATAGAAACAATCGACATTTAGATGCTAGTTCATGCAGCATATAGATGGTGACACAGCAGAAGTAGAGCAGGAGAAAACAAGCTCTAGAACCTTTACAAGCCAAAAAATAAAGTGGTGAGGATGGAGAGAAGTTAGTGAAATAAACTAGAATCGGGTAATAATATAATTGGAGTATCAAGAAAAGAGTATCATTCTGAACTTTTAAAGGAATAAATTTAGGAGGTAAAGGTATTCAATGGCATCCAATGATACCAGAAATGTGTGCTCAATACAGTGCCTTAAACTAAGAATAATTTACACTATAATATGTGTAATGCCACTTGTTGGGTATTCCCCACACACTGTAATTCTCTTGCTCTTATCAGTTGTGTATAATTCAAAGAACATAGCAAAGTGATTTTATAAATTCAAATAAATAATTAATGAGGAGTAATAAGAATTTTAAATAGATCTTAGTGTTTTCTATGCAGTCAACTCTAACAAATGCATTAGAGAGATACAAAGAATGGGTATTGAGAAAGTATTGTTTTTAGAAAAGTCTGGAGTCAGTCACAGAGGAAAGAGGATTGTGGGCAACATGTTGCCAAAGGATTAAATGGAGAACTGAGTGAAGAGAGAAAGTGTTACTTATGAAGAATGAAGAAAGTCAAAGGAAGACTTATGAACATGAGGAATTTAGTTATGCTATGCTGTAAAGAGCAAGTAGAAAGAGACATACTGACAAGAAATTAAAGAAGAGATTTAATAGTAGAAAAAGTGAAGTTTTGAAGGAAAGCCCAAGAATGCTTAGGGTTAGCTTTGAAGGAAAGATATCTATATTTTGTTCTGACATTATATAAAGGGTGTCCCAAAATTCACGCAAGAAATAATTTGGATAGAAAACACAGGTTTATAATTAAAAATTGTAAATATCTTATTGATTCATAAAGTATACAGTATAAGGTTATGTATGGAATAGCATATCAGGTAAATGGCCTCCACGGCTTTGCTGGCAAATACGCACTCTTTTGTTGAAATTTTCCATGACCGTTTTGCATAAATGTGGCTGAATTTAGATGAGGCTCATTTTCAGGGGGACAATTTGCATACTACGTTTTTATTATATAGGATGAGAGCATGGATAGACACAAAATTTTGATGGGGTTGAGAGGGATAGGAGGGATAGCATGTATGTTAAGGAGCAATCATATGTCTCTTAGATGGTGTGTTTTTATTATAGTTCTTTGAATATCTACATACTGCAGACACTTAAGATTCAGTTAAATTACATATAATGGTAAAGAGAAGATGGGTCACTTGAAGAAAATGGTAGAAGGGAAGTATACTAGGAACTCAAAAATAAATGAAAAATTTAGTTAACAGAGAACTTAGTTAAAATGAATCTGTATGAATTAGTGCTAATATTTTTTCTAGGGTGCACATATTCTACAAATACAAATCCCCAATGTTAATAGCATATATATTTTTAGTATTTTTATCACTAATTATGACAATGCTTTTATAAAATTAAATCACATAAACTCTCTGGGCCTTAGGTTTTTTTAAAAAATATACTTGTATTGATTTCAGAGAGGAAGGGAGAGGGAGAGAAAGAGAGAAACATCAATGATGAGAATTATTAATCAGCTACCTCCTGCACGACCCCTACTGGGGACTGAGCCTTCATGTGCCCTGACTGCAAATAGATCCGTGACTTCCTAGTTCATAAGTCAAAGCTCAACCACTGAGTTGTACCAGTCGGGCTGGTATATAATAACAGAATAAGGTAATGATAACTTATCTCCACCCATCTTTTAGCTATTCTATTTCCAAGCTGTTTGAGTATGATTAGATGTTGATAATGGAGTGTGCAGTAGCATGACATTTGCTTTTGCACATCAAAAGGTATTTTTAAATTGTTTCTTGTAGCCTATGATCACTTTTTATGTGAACATGAGGTGGTTATGTAGTTATTTGAGAGAATTATGATCCTCAATAAAAAGAAAACACAAAGGTCCCCTTTCATTTGCGTATTTGCATCATATACATCAGATGAGATAGAGGTCAAGTGTTATGGTAGGGCAACAAGAATAATTATAGTTATTTTTTGCTGTAGAAAATGGAGTTAAAAAGGAAAGGAAGGATAATATTTAGTTTATCCTGTGATATTAGTGAGCATGCCTGTGGGATTCTCTGTAGGGAGCTGTTATTAGATAAAGGGAAGGATAGCTTCCCTCTCGTAATGTCTTTGTGTGTCTGGTGAATACCAGAGGTAGGAACTTGCAGGTTATGTGAAACTTCTGTGGTAGCAAAGAGATAATAAACACTTCAAGGGCTCTCCACCAGGTTATGTGTTACACAGAAACATACCTTTGTGTCAAGGAACATTACTTTATTTTCTGTATTTCTATATTTGTCACTTTACAGTGGAATCACATAAAATAAGAGGAATTGTAAAGCTATGAGTTTCAAGCTCTCTTTATTTATTTGAGTTTAGTATTTATTATTTGCCTAAGACTTTCAGCCATTTCAAGACAAAGTCTACTAGTCTCTATATACTGTCATTTATACTTAAATTTCTCCTGCCTGATTAGCCATTTTACGCCCTGCTTTCTTTTGCTTTTGGCTAGTGATATCAAAGTGCATTAGTGCTTCATATTAAACAAAATATCCTGAGGAATCTCATAGTAATGTTAATATTTGGAACCAGTCAATGAAAATGGTTAATAGCCCATCACTGTATTCATTTTAAGAACTTTCCTCAATTATACATCAAGGTTTTGTGTTTCTGCCTCATTTACTCAATTCATAGGAAGTAGGTTTTATTTAAGGCTACTGCTTTTGTTCTTTCCTTAAGACTTAGTATCTTTTTTAAAAATCTACAGCAACATTTTCTTTCTTTTTCTAATAAAATATTCTTATTTACAAACCAAAAAATATAATAATCTTTTTTTTAAAAAAATACTTTTATGTCACGTTTGGTACTTTATGTCACGTTTTATGGGAAAAAGAAAAGGGGGAGGATACATTTTTAGTTTTTTAGATAGATCATTGCAATAAGTGAACTGAATTATTCTCCTAGAAATTTTTGTTCTCCAATGGTAAGTTAAATAGTAATCTGTGGCTACTGGAATCAGAAAAATGTAATTTAGGAATGATCTAGGAAGGCAGCCCAAGCATATGCTAATTATTTCTTCTCCTTTCCCCCTGGACCTGGAAGAAGTATCAAAACACGTTTGTGACTTTGGGGTTTAGGAAGGACATTAAATTGTGTTGTTTAAAGATTTCCAAGAGCATTAAGGACTTAGCCTTGAAATACACTTTATCTTCTGGGGGGAGGGGAAAATCTGCTATAGAATTCTCATACAGATATTGAAATCTAACAAAAAGTAAAGAATATTTACAGACATTTGACAAGGATATACTATAAAATTATTTATATTTGTGAGCTATGAGTCAGCACAATATGACATTCAAGAAATCAAAGGACATCACTCAGGAGACTTCTCTGTGGCAACTACTTGAAGATCTGTTCCCCTCAAGAAAAAAATTATACAAGGATATTGTGCATGAGATATAATAATGATTAGTGGATATATTCAAAAAATGATTGAAAATACAGAGATGCCAGAGTATACTTTTTTGAATGAAAATGCAATAAAATAAGAAAGAACATTTCATGAATTTTTTCACAGTTCCTCAGACTCAAAATAAAAGACATGGGTTTAAATATATTTTGCATCATTTAAAATAATTTGCTACTTATGTAAGGCTTTCTGTTTGAGAATTATGTTCTGAAACTTATAATTTACAACTTTTAGGGTATTTTTTTTCCTTTTTTCTCTGAAGAGAAGATGCCTAAACTGTGGTTCATATATTTTAGTACTAAATTTCTAACATAATCAAGAGATTTCATTAGAAATCATCAGAAAACATTAATTAAATGACAAACATCTAAAGTGCTCCTCAATAAAACTAAAAATAAGACAAAGATACTCACAATAGCTACAAATCCCATCCACGAAGGGCTACAACCGCATGACCCAATCATTTTCCAAAATCCCCATCTTCTAATATCATTGCATTAGGTTTTAGGTTTTAACATATGAATTTTGAGGGAATGCAAACTTCAGTCTATGTTAAGTTAGACTGCAAAAAAAGCAGGAGAGTAAAATCAATAAAGCATGTTAGAACTACTTTGCTGTTGGAAAATTCAAATTAATTTGGGGTTTATAAATAACTTCCTATTTTCAGTTAGTCAAAAGAATCATCCGAATGTAGAGGAAAAGATCTTAATGTTAGTTTAGTCCAAAGTCCTAATTTTGCAGAAGATAAAATTGAGGCCAAGCTAAGATTACATGAGTGGTTTAACGGCATTGCCAAAATTACACATATGTTCTTCAGGTTCTTAGTCTAGTGCTTTTCTGTGAGCCACTTCATGACACCTCTAAAAAAGGGTTCTCATTAAATATCTATGCATGATTCAGAGAATTTATAACAGAAATACTTAACCTACAGAAAAATGCCTGCCAACGATTC
Organism: Myotis lucifugus; assembly: GCF_000147115.1. Lineage (NCBI taxonomy): Eukaryota > Metazoa > Chordata > Mammalia > Chiroptera > Vespertilionidae > Myotis > Myotis lucifugus. The sequence continues at coordinate 9,086,426 of NW_005871057.1, read as the reverse complement.
TGGTACTAAGAGTTCCCACTGGGCAATGCGTCCCTAGACAGTATACCGCACCAACTGTAATGAGCTATATAATGTCTCCAATCTCTAATGACATGTAGGCTTCACAATGTAGACTTTTTAAAAATGAAAAATGTAAGCAAGGATTTCAATTTTCTACCCTTCTACACCATGTTCCATGAAACAGAGCCTATAGCCTGTCACATTCAGCAATGCTATGTTTTAGGACAACTGGGGGGAGATGTTTCAAAATAGTTGGCCCATTGTGATCTCTCTGGCCCTTTCTATAACTGAGCAATTGAGCAAGGCCTCAATGTAAAAGTTTCAATCACAGCAATAGTGAAAATGTCACTGTGATGTCACCCCCTAGAGTTCATTCAATTCCTATGACAAATATTCTCCATTCTGCATTGCTGGCATTGTCCGCTAGTCTTACCAGTTGTGCTAGATGAACACTACCTCTTGAATATTACAAAAAGCTGGATTTATGATGAATTTGTAAATTTGTGTGAACAAAAAAATCAGCTACCAAAATAAATGTCAAACCATAATGAGTAGCATGTATAGAAAATTAAAATGGGGTTCCTCATTTCTGTACAGTGAACAAACATCACTCATTTGGATGACAGACTCTCAGATTTAAATCACTGATTATGCTGGCTCCTCATTTCAAAAAGTCGCCATGGCAACAAATCAATGACAATGAAAAACAATTTATTATTGTTTTTTTAACTTCTATAAGTTTCTAGGATGTGTTTTCGGAATATAATTCATCATCTAGGGAATTTTCAAATGTTCTTTTATTTATATTTTACTATTATTGCTTTCTTATTCACAACAACCACATGTATTTTCTCCAATATACAGTACCAAAACTATACTACATACATCACATACTTCTCTGTCCACATTCCCTTGAATAACAGAGGAACAATGGTGATTTCTAATCACTTAAACTTTACTTTTTAAAAAAATTTTAAGTTGAATGCCAGAAAACAGCAGATGCACTATTTATAGCCTTGATTTAATAACATCTTTTTTTATTGTTTAAAGTATTACATATGTCTCCTTTTTTCCCGATTGCCCCCCCCCCCCAACCAGGCCATTTTCACCTCCAAGGGCAAGCCCCCACCGCCCCAGTATCTGTGTCCATTGGTTATGCTAATATGCATGCATACAAGTCCTTTGGTTGATCTCTAACCTCTTCCTCCCTGCTCAGTGCTACCTTGTCTCTGGATCCATTTTTATTCATAAGTTAATGTTGATCATTATATCTCACATATGAGTGAGATCATGTGATATTTACCTTTCTCCAACTAGCTTATTTCACTTAGCATAATGCTCTCCAGTTCCACCCATACTGTTGCAAATGGTCAAAGTTCCTTCTTTTTTATAGCAGCACTAGAGGCCCGATGCACCAAAATTCGTGCAAGAGTAAGCCTTCCTCCTCCTGCCTGCTGGCAGCAGCTTCCCTCCAGGCACCCTGGACCCAGGCTGGCTTCCCTCTGGCCCTGGCTTCATCAGGAAGGACGTTTGGAATGACATCCAGATCCCGTCCAGTCTAATTAGCATATTACCATTTTATTATTATGGATAGTATTCCATTGTGTACATGTACCACAGTTTTCTACTCCACTCATCTGCTGATGGGCACTTAGACTGTTTCCAAATCTTAACTATTGTAAATTGAGCTGCTATGAACATAGAGGTGAATATATCCTTTCTGATGGGTGTTTCTGGTTTCTTGGGATATAGTCCTAGAAGTGGAATTACTGGGTCAAATTGGAGTTCCATTTTTAAATTTTTGAGGCAACTCCATATTGTTTTCCACAGTGGCTGCACCAGTCTGCATTCCCACCAGCAGGGAACGAGGGTTCCATTTTCTCTACATCCTCGCCAGCACTTGTCGTTTGTTGATTTGTTGATGATAGCCATTCTGACAGGTGTGAGATGGTACCTCACTGTTGTTTTGATTTGCATCTCTCGGATGATTAGTGATTTTGAGCATGTTTTCATATGTCTCTCGGCTTTCTGTATGTCTTCTTTCAAAAAGTGTCTATTTAGGTTATTTGCCCATTTTTTGATTAGACAGTTTATCTTCCTTTTGTTAAGTTGTATGAGTTCCCTATAAATTTGGAGATTAAACCTTTATTGAGATAGCATTGGCAAATATGTTCTCCCATGCCATGGGCTTTCTTGTTTTGTTGATGGTTTCTTTTGCTGTGCAGAAGCTTTTTATTTTGATGTGGTCCCATTTGTTTATTTTCTCTTTAGTTTCCATTGACCTAGGAGCTATATTGGTAAAGGTATTGCTACTACATATGTCTGATATTTGCTGC
>NW_005871057.1:9014012-9081861 GCF_000147115.1 Myotis lucifugus | reverse complement strand
CAATTTTTTAACTTAAACTATATAGGTAGGTACATGTATAACTAATAATAATTTGGTTGAGTACTAGTATAACACATGAGTTCAATACACTAATATATTATGGAATGCCTATTATGTGTCTAAGGCTGGAGATAACATGACATCCTTCTAGAACTTACATTCTAGTGAGGAAGATCAACTTTAAATAAATAAATAGTCACATCAAATAATTGCAGTTGTCATGAGTACTAAGGAAGGAAATAAACAGTAAGCGAGAGAAGTTATTTAGCAAGGTTAGGCATTTAAACCCCTCTAAGCAGGTAAGTTTCATTTTATAATAATAAAGCCACCAACACAAAATAATTACAATTCTTAAATTGATGACAAAAATACCTGTAGGATTTGCAGCTGGTTGGAAAAATACAGGTAACTTTATGCTTCGAGTAGGTACTTTTGTCACCCGTGCGCGATTTGCGGACGCAACTAGCACTAACCACTGCACAATGAGACTGCTGACTGACTGGCTCACTCAACTCGTGCATGAATCACTTGCGCCTCCCCTGTGCTGCTTATCCCACGGCCTGCCTGCGCTGTGTCTCCCATCGCCTGACCGACCAACACCCCCAATTCTTCTAATGCCACTTCTTCAAAATAGACTCGCCCAGGCCGAAAACCGACTTCTGCGCATGAGCCACGAAGTTTTAATCGCACTGTACGTGCGTGCCCACAAGTGGTATTTTGTGGAAGAGCCACACTCAAGGGGCCAAAGAGCCGCATGTGGCTCCCGAGCCGCGGTTTGCAAACCACTTGTCTAGGTTGTCCAGTTTGTTGAAATAGAGTTGTTCATAGTATTTTTTCATAATCTTTTGTATTTCTGTGGGGTCAGTTGTTACTTCTCTTTTATTTCTGATTTTGTTTATTTGGGTCCTCTCACTTTGCTTCTTGGTGAGCCTGGCTAGAGGTTCATGAATCTTGTTTATCCTTTCAAAGAACGGGCTCTTGGTAATATTGATCTTTTGTAGTTTTTTTTGTTGTTGTTGTTTTTTGTTTTTGGTCTCTATGTCATTTATTTCCACTCTGATCTTTATTTTTTCTTTCCTTCTACTTACTCTGGACTTCCTTGTTGCTCTCTTTCTAATTCTTTGAGTTTTTGGGTTAGATAATTTATTACCATTTTTTCTTAGGCCTGTAGAGCTATGAACTTCCCTCTCAAGACTGCTTTCACTGTATCCCATAGATTTTAGAGTGTTGTGTTTTCATTGTCATTTGTTTCCAGGATGCTTTTTACTTCTTCTTTGATCTCTTGAATAACCCAATCATTGTTTAATAGCATGCTATTTAGCCTCCAAGTGTTTGATATTTTTATTGTAGTTGATTTATAATTTTATGTGATTGTGATCTGAGAAGATGCTTGTTATGATTTTCTTCTTGAGTTTGAAGAGACTTTGACTATGTCCTAATATGTGGTTTATCTTTGAAACTGTCCCATGTGCACTTGAGAAGAATGTATGTTATGTAGCTTTGGGGTGAAATGTTCTGAAGATGTCAATTTAGTCCATCTTATCTAGTGAGTCATTTAGGATTGATGTTTCTTTGCTGATTTTTTGTTTAGAGGATTTATCCAGTGGTGTCAATGGGGTATTAAAGTCCCTACTATGACTGTATTGCTGTCTATCACTCCCTTGATATCTTCCAGAAATTTTCTTATTTTTTGGGTGCTACTGTATTGGGAGCATATGTGTTTACTAGAGTTATATCCTCTTGTTGAATTGCTCCCTTTAGTATTATGAAGTGGCCTTCATTATCTCTTCTTATGGCCTTCACTTTGAGGTCTAATTTGTGAGATATAAATATTGCTACCCCAGCTTTTTTTTCATTTCCATTTGCCTGAAAAATTTTTTTTCCATCCCTTCACTATCAGTCTATGTGAGTCCTTTGTTCCGAAATGGTCTCTTGTAGACAGCATATATGTATGGGTCATGTTTTCTTATCCATTCAGGCACTCGATTTTTTTTTATTGGAGCATTTAATCAATTTACATTTAAAGTTATTATTGATAGGTACTTGTTTGTCGCCATTTTTATTCTTTATGCCTGTGTTTCTTCTTCCCTTCCTATTTCTTCTTTTTACAGCAGTCCCTTTAGCATTTCTTGTTGCCAGGACTGACTGGCAGACCTTGAACGATGGATGAATGATTACTCTAACACAAGTTTTTGTGAAAGGGAGGGCTAAGGCACTACTTGGCTATCACCACCAAGTAGCCCTGTTCACCTGCCACCTTAGGTTTTGTTGTCATAACAGCTTGAACTAAAATTAAGCTCTAGATACAATCAGCAGGGTAAGCATCCTTGAGAAAGTTTATGCTTCTACAAGGTCAGGTCTTTAAAGACTAAACATTGAGATTCTAGCAAAACACCCGGGGGGTTGGACTTGTATGGAAAAGTCAAGGTAGGGGCTGCTGTCTTCTGCAAGGTCTCCTCAGAGGCCCCCGACCTATCAAGGAATCCTCCTTACAGACATTCCAACCAAGTCCTGTGCTTCCCCACATCTTGCATTGTTCACACTTTGGTCAGAAAAACAGCACGTGTGGCAACAAACACATGAATCACTCCTGATAAACAAGCAACCATCAAGTAGGTTACAAGAGTAGACATAGCCAAAGCCCCAGTCATGGAAGGTCTTAGCCATGGCCACTCAGTGTAACAGAACTAACTTAATGACAGGAAGAGTTTTGAAACATCTTTGGTGGGAGGTGGAGGGATAGGGAAGAAACTCAACTAGAAAAACAGAAGAGAAGAAAAGGGGAGAGAGAGAGAGGGGAGAGTGAGAGATCATGATTTAGCCATTCCATTCAATTAGCAAATACTGAGAGTGGGAATGAGTTGACAGTGAATGAGCTGGCAGCAGTGAAACTGCTTTCAATAGTTTCCATTTCACTTGATTCACAATGTGTGTGTGTGTGTGTGTGTATATATATATATACCAATATATACATAAGCTATCATTTTTAAGTAAATAGAAATGTTTTCAGGGTAATTGTCCAGGAAAATTTCCATTTTTATTGATGCCTTTATAATTCTAACCTTTCATCTAATCTTAAAGGCCATCAGACAAGGCCATACTAGGTAGTAATATTTAATAATGACTATTGAGTGTCCTTAGATAGTTTAAAAAATAGACTGATGAATGTATCATTCTTTTGTCACAGTTTGATTTTTTTCTTTGGCTTTCTTAGTTCAGTTTTTCCAAACTGCTACCTGAACTCTTAGCCAATCAACTATGATTTCCTCATCTTTGCCTTGTTGTCAGTTAATACTTAGGCAAAATTCTTAAATGGGATAAATAATAGAAGAAATAGTCTCTTAGGTTCTTTAAAATTATAAGATTTACCGGGGTTGTTTTCTGTGTTCTTTTACTCTTTGGAGTGAATCCCTCTTGATCTCATTTATGCGAAAAAAATTTTTTTCAAGTACCATCTCTTAATATGATTTAATTAGATTTTTAATGTTCAAATGCTACTCTTTTCAGCCAGGGCTTTCCAACTGTTCACACTACTGTACTCTTCTCAGAAAAACAAAAACAATAATAAAAATTCTCCACCCTATATTTTTCTTATTATACCTCTTCTATACTGTGGAATCTTCATTCTGAGACCTGATCTCCTGTAGGACTAATTTAGAAAAGGAACAGTTTATTTAAAGTATTAATAAAATGAGTTACCATGCTTGCTTGTATATTAAAACCACCTTCTATACTAAAAGTGGTAATAAACTAAGGATAATATGCATATCAGATATTCCTCAGTGTTTTAAAAAACTCTTCAGTGTATGTACTTATCACTCTAAAAAATCCTTGCTTTGCCATGATTAATGAAATATGTACTATCTTTCAGAAATGTTGGTGTAGAAAAAAGTTTGAGAATTAGTCCACTTAGAAGTTCAATGTAAAGTCTTCATGTAAGTTGGAAATCACTTTGAGAAAGGCAGCCATTGGGAGAACTATGAAAATTATTTATTATGATTTTACCATTAACAAGGTTAGTAGAATTATCTTACAGATAATAAGATGATCAAGTTAATTTCCGGTAAGTTGATAATACCTCATTCAATATCCTTTGGATGCTCTTTATTCTGCAGAAAAAAATATAAAAGAATATTGATATTGTATCTAAAGTTCTTTGACATTAAGTTAACAGGTAAGAGGATTTATATGTATTTTTAAATTAATCTCCAAATTAAACTTTAAAATAAAAAGAACTGATGTTCATTATGAAGAAATTTGGCTTTGTCTTCTATTGAAAAATATAATAGTTTCCAGAAAGAAGATATAGATCTCCACTGACTTCCACTTAGGAATACTGGTATGAGTTGGAAGTTTGAAGTGAGTAGATTTATACATGCTTATTTTCAGAAAGTGCAATAACCAATATAACTCTTCCCTTCATGGTTTTAGAAAGAATTTGTAAGAGGAGTAGAGCTCTGGATTATCTATTTAAATTTTCATTTTAGCAATTATTTTATTCTAATAACCAGAGGCCCGGTGTACAGATTTGTGCATCGATGGGGTCCCTCAGCCTGGCCTGTGCCCTCTGGCAATCCAGGACCCCTCGGGGGATGGAATAGTGCGCATTGTCAGTTGGCCAGGGAGGATCCCACTCCTGCTCATCCCAGCCCGGGTGTGTCTGCCACCCGCCACTCAATAGCACTGCTCCAGAGGTGCTGCTGCAGCTGTGCTCGCCAGCTGTGAGCCCGGCATCTGGTGCCCATTGGTCAGCTGAGTGGCGCTTCAACTATGGGAGCACACTGACCACCAGGAGGCAGCTCATGCATTGAGCGCCTGCCCCCTGGTGGTTAGTGCGCATCATAGTGACTGGTTGACCAGTCTACTGGTCATTTGGTCATTCGGTCGCTTAGGCTTTTATATATATAGATAGAATGCACACTTCTCAATGCATTAAGTAATTATCTGAAAATATATTTCTGAATCAACTAGGATTACTCACATATCTCAAGAACTTTGTTTGAAAATATGTATTAAAATGACTTGTTTTTCCATCTCCATTACTGAATAGCATGCCATAATTAGTAAACACTTGGAGCCTGTACTTTGTGGGCTAATCTACCCTTTTTATAGAAGATGCCAGCAATGCAGTTGAGAATATGGGCACTCTGTGGTTTTCTTAAGATTCTTCGGACCCCTTAAAAACTGAATTATTGACTACTTTTTAAATCTTTTTGTATGGACTTATTTTGAAGTATGCATTACAGAAGGGAATGAAAATGTAACTCCTAGTCATCTTTGATAGTTCAATACCATAATACTATTAATGATATGAATCTTCAGGTAAAGGTCAAGAGGTCTTAGATACATTTTTTTCTCTAAAAAAGAAAAGTACCTGAGCAAAACTAAGAAGCTAGGTCATTCTCCTAAGTCCATTATCTTGAGAAAAGAAGGTGGTGAGTATATGGGCACAGAAACTGCAGTTTCTTTTTCAAATTCAATTTAACTCACTTCATTTTTTATATTTCTTATATTCAATTTGTTAGTATATGCAATTCCCTCTCTTCTTATCTATGTATTTCTTGCTGTCTCTCTCCCTTTCCAACCTACCTACCTATCTACTATATTTTTACCCATCTATTCAATCCATCTCTCTATCCATCTATCCAAACAGCCGTCCATGCACCTTTGCTTTATATGAGGTGAGTTATATAAGGTAAAATGAGAAAAGAATGCCTGGGTACAAATATGTGTGGCTGTTTATTTATGACTCATAGATATAGATATTATTATAGACACATTTTATACACTCACATCTTTAGCTCTTTTAATTATTATTATTTTCAATTATATCATTTTTCATAATAAAAGCATTGATCTGACCAGGGATTTTTAAAAATATGGTAGAGAAAAATAGATAATAAGAAAATTCAGGAATTTCTAAAAATCTGTATTTGTTTCAGGAACTCTTTCATGAATAATTAATTTACTGACATGAGTGTTCTTTGGTTGTTGCAATAGAACTAAGAGCGTGTGGCCAAATATTTAAGAGTGGAGAAAATGCCATTTACCAGCTCTATAACTTTGGGCAAGTCACTTAATCCTTTTGTCCTCGGTTCTATCATCTGTAGAAGAGGGATAATTGAGTGTTAAATTTATGAAGAGCTTTAAACAGTGGTTAGCACACAATAAACACCCTATGCATTAGCTCTTATTGTCTAAAAACCCTTACAGAAATGAAAGCTCCTGAGAGCAAGAGATTTGGTTTTATGTTAATTGCTGGTGCTTAGCACTGAGAATAGTGCCCAAAACTATTCAATGAGAAGGTATTCAATGTCATATTTAGAAGAGGAAGGATAATATCCTAGTTAAGAACAATAATCATGAAGACAGACTCCCTGAATTAAAGTCCAAGTTTCAATACATTACCTATTTAACTTGTGCAAGTTATTAACTCTGTTCCTTAATCCTCAAATAGTAGTATGTAAAATGGGGATGTATTAGTTAATTGTATGTGTCAGCTTGATAGGACCAAAGAGTGCCCAGGTATTTGGCTAAATTTTACTTCAGGTAATGTTGTGAAGGTGTTTTCAGCTGAAAATAGCATTTGAATTGGTAGGATAAGTTAAGCAGATTGCCCTCACCAATATTGGTGGGTCTCATCTAAATCATTGAAGGTCAGAATGGGACAAAAAGGTGGAGAAAGGGAGAATGGGTTAGAATCATAGGAGTTAAATATAGACAAGAAATCATAGTAGCTTGGACCAAGGTGACAGCAGTAGTTTTAGTGAGCCATGGTTATACCATGAATGTATATTGAATGGGAGCCAGCGGGATTTTCTGATGAATTAGATATGGACCATACATACACTTTAATTATTTTCTAATTTGGAATGCTGTTATTGACCCATTCAGTTATGCTGGTGAATTAAGTATTTGAGAAGTACATCTATATTATCTCAACTTTGATTTGAATTAATATCTTTGTTAATAGGGTTGTCCTAATCAAGAGAAAGAGAAGAGTTTTGTGGGGAGAACCTATTAAAAGAATATTTGAGAATAAGTCAGATAAGCTACAAAGTCATATTTTTTAAGTCCTCAGAGAACTAGACACAAAATTAAATGACCAAATTCCAGAAAAGGATGAACTTTCCCTGAATAAAAGATCTCATAACTCTTTTTATTCCTAAGGGCACTGCAATGAAAAAGACTTACTGCCTTAGACAGGAACAAGGAGAAACCAGCATAATTTTGTTGGAGTGGCAAATTAGAATTCCAAAGACTCTCCACCACAAAGCCATTCTGTAGTATTAACCAGTTCTTTCACAGAGGGGCTTACCAAGTGCAAGACCATGGCCTTAGACTGGGGCAAGGGAGGAGAGCTAAGAGAGCCCACCCCAAGGCCTATAGGCGGTTACCTACTGCACTGCTACAGCTATCTGGGGACAGGGCAGAGGAGTGGAAAGAGATCATCAGAAGCATGGAAAGCTAGGTTAGTAAAGAGAACACCTAGATATTCCACAAAACCCAGACAACTAGCTTGACTACAGATTAGATTGGCCCATGTTGTCACAGCCAAACAGACAGAGGAAGGAGCATATATTTCCCGGGAATATATATATATATATATATACTAAAGGAGATATAAGAAAGTATTAATTATTACTTACACCAAAGCTTTGCAAAAAAGAATAAATCCTTGGAATTAGAAAGTGCATATTGAAAATCAGGATAAAAAGCAAAAACAAAAGCTTCATCAGAAACTTAAATTACTGTTTGAACTATATCAATAAATGAAAAACAAACTAATTAACTAATGCAAACAAGCAAAACTGCTCCTCCAGGAAACTAACTGTAGAGGGAAGGGATAGTTTAGAGAGAGGAATTATGATATTGCAAAATAGATGGAGTCATGAGCCATAACCCTAAAGAGTAGAATGCCTCCAGAAAAATAAAATCAGAGCTTAAAGAAAAAAAAACAAAGAATAACTTGTTCAAAAAGCTGCACTCTTTCCCCTAGTAAGAAAATACATGTAATGCCATCAGTAGCACAGTCTGGCCTGAGAAACTTCAATGACTTAAGAAGAAAAAAAATCAGACAAAAATTAACTGAAGTTGATGCTAAATTTGAAGTTTTAGAGGCAATTCAATTTGATATTTGATAAATGCCCAAAAGAACCAAGGAATCCTAGTAATTAGTAAGGTATATGTCCAGCTGAGTGGACTTGTGGACTCAAGATCTATATCTGATGTTAACCAGCTAGCACTTCCATTTCTGCTTCTGCTTTTGCCTGCATGGCAAGAAAGTTTACTCCTGTTTTTGCTTCTGATCATCAACCTGAGCCAGCAGGACTCATAATCTATTACATGCTTTCTTTCAATGGAACAAAAGGCCCAGTACATATGTTTAAAAATAGAGTCCAGGTTTTATATCCCACATATGAGTGAAATCATATGGTTCTTGACTTTCTCTGCCTGTTATTTTGCAGAAATATTTAGCATAAAATTAAACATAATAAATGAACAAACAAGACAAACAAACAAAACTCATAGACACAGTCAATGCTATGGTGGTTGTCATAGAAAGGGTGGTAGGGGTAGTAAAGGGTTAAATATATGGTGACAAAAAAGATTTGACTGTGGGTGGTGGGCACAATGCAATATACACATAATGTATCATATAATTATACACTTGAAACATATAATATTTTATTAACCAATGTCACCCCAATAAATTTAATTTTTAAAAAATGGAGTCTAGGAGAACAAATACTAACGATGCATTGGTAATTTGCATTTTTACTGTGTGTCTCTCTACTTGAAAGTGAGGCCCCTGACCCATACTTTTTCCCTCTACACCACCACCAAGCTGGAGCCTCATTTTGCAAATTGAATTATGGTGGGAATTGATGAGAGGAGGACCTTCTTTCTTCCCCCAGGAAGCATATAAAGACTGCCCTCCCCATCCTATTTCTTTCTACAGGATATTTTCCTCACCATTCCCACCTCCCATTAGCATCTACACTAATAAAAGAGAAACATGGTAATTGGCGTACGACCGCTACCCTTTTCATTGGCTAATCAGTGAGTATATGCAAATTAACTGTCAGCCAAGATGGCGGCCGGCAGCCAGGCAGCTGGAAGCGAACATGAGGCTTGCTTGCTGCCGGCCTCTGAGCTACAACTATGTACTATGTTGCAAATAAGAAGATAAACAAAACTCCAGAAACCAGCTTTCATTCAGCCGGGCTTTAGCAACATTGTATCGATGTTTTCAGCAGCGAGGCCTCAGAGCTAAAGCTGGCTCAGAATAAAAAAAAAAAAAGAAAACAAGGAGCGGTTGGAAGCTTCAGTCACTCGCTTCGGGAAAACAGCCCTCAGCCCCTCACCCAGACTGGCCAGGCACCCCAGTGGGGACCCCCACCCTGATCCAGGACACCCTTCAGGGCAAACCAGCCAGCCCCTACCTGTGCACCAGGCCTCTATCCTATATAGTAAAAGGGTAATATGCCTCCTGGCACCGAAATCAGCAGAGCAGCGAGGCTCCTGGCACCGGAATCAGCGTGACAGGGGGCAGCGCCCAAACCACCTGATCGCCCTGCGGCTCTGTGTGTGACAGGGTGCAGCACACCAACCCCCTGATCAGCCCTGCTCTGTGTGTGACAGGGTGTGGCGCCCCAACTCCCCCCCCCCCAACGGGCCCTGCTCTGTGTGTGACAGGGTAGAGCCATAACCTCCCCATTGGCCCTGCCCTGAGTGTGACAGGGTGCAGCGCCCCAACCCCCTGATCCGCCCTGCTCTGTGTGTGAGAGGGGGCGGTGCCCCAGCTCCCCTATCGGCCCTACTCTGTGAGTGACAGGGGGGAGCTCCTCAACCCCCTGATTGGCCCTGCTCTGTAAGTGACAGGGGGGAGCTCCCCAACCCCCTGATTGACCCTGCTCTGTGAGTGACAGGGGGCAGTGCCCCAACCCCCTGATCGGCCCTGCTCTGTGAGTGACAGGGGGTGGCGCCGCAACCTCCCCATCGACCCTGCCTTGAGTGTGACAGGGGGCGGTGCCCCAACTCCCCAATTGGCCCTGCTCTGAGCCTGACCAGGGGCTGCACTTAGGGATTGGGCCTGCCCTCTGCCACCCGGGAGCAGGCCTAAGCCAGCAGGTCGTTATCTCCCGAGGGGTCCCAGACTGCGAGAGGGCACAGGCCGGGCTGCCCCCCGAGTGCACAAATTTTTGTGCACCGGGCCTCTAGTTAAGAAATGTTTGTCCACCAAGAGGTTTCCTTGTCAACCAGGATTTCGTACCACACAACTGTTTTCTGAAAGAATGAGTTTCTATTGGGCTGAAGTCTTCAGGCGAATCTTCTGAATATCCAGAATCTGCACGGGAAATGTTGCTATCATTTTTCATTCTCTTTCTTTTACTATAACATCTATGAATTAGGCATTTATACATTTGCTGAATTTGAGGCTTGACAGAGTTATAATTCTTAGGATAGCGTTTCAATGTTAAAGCTGACCAAATAAGTAAAATGATTTGAATAAATTATTTTCAATTTAATGTAGTTTTTAGGTTGGTAAGTATGGTATTATGACCTGATTAACTAGCCAACCATGACATAAACTATAATAGGCATTTTACATGAGTAGTTAAATAACTGGAGAGATTTTTAAACTTTATAGGCCATTTCTTTCCTAAATCTTTATTAGACAATTGTAAAAGTTTCCTGAACTTTACCTAGATCATTTTTATTGATTAAAAAAAAATGACTTGGAGCCTCAGGAAAAATGCTGTAGGGGAAAACAATTATTCTTTGGGTAAAATAACGATATAGCAGAGGTTAGTTAATCCGTCCAGAGGCCTCCCTCTGTGTACCAAAAAACTGATGAGAGGCCTTGAGCTGCAAATAGGTCTGCCACACCCAGAGATTTCTTCTTACTTTGGAAAAACTGAAGCTGTATGCCTCATTTTAGACCTAATAAAATTATTAAAGAGGATAGCCATATTTCCATGTTTCCCTCTTCACGTCTAAGACATTGAGAACAAAGAAATCTTCAAAGACAATGCTTTGTGTTCATTCTCTTGCTGCCTGCTCTCTATCAGTTTCCATGCTGTGTAAGACCTCTGTCTCCCATTTTTTCTGGTCATTTTCAGTGTGCTGATTTGCATCTTAAGGTAGATGCTGTGTGGTGATAACTTACTCTCAAGTGTTAGTGCTGTACAGGGCTGCTTCTCTGTGTTCTTAAAAAGAGAGATGTCAGGTAAGAGGAGCAAGAACCAAAGAGACAGACCCTTCTCATTTTAGTTCATTGTAATCAGTGCAAATTTAATGTTCCCATAGTGGTTTTATGTCATAAAAGTAAACACACCTGCTACCATTGCCTAAGTAGAGTAGCCTTTGTCAACTCTATAGGTCCCATCAGATTGAGGTTTTAATGTTTGCTCCCTACAGCATAGACGTATTAGTATTTTCCAGGAGGGAGGGGTGAAGGAGGATTGGGCTATGTGCATCTAACAGAGAACAGAGGAGACAAATGTTTCCAACCAGATGAATGGAAACCAGAATCATTGGTCTCAGCCAAGATTCACAAAATAATTATGATTCCTTCTGAGGGGAGGATAAATCAACAAAGATGAAGAAATATGAAAAAGGGGATGAATAGACCATGAGCAAAAACTAATGAGGACATTAAGAAAAGATGCTCAATCTTCCAGAAAAATTGGATTGCTTTGGCATATGAAATGAATAAAATGTTAGCATAAAATGTTACATTATTTAAATCCAATGATATTTCTAGAAAATAATATGTATATCTTTGTAAATGCTTTGCATAAACTTGACTTTCCATTGATGAAATTGGAATTGGGAAGAATCTGAGGCAAAAATTTGAAAGTAGGATGATTTTTATATATAAACAATTAAAATATTAAATTAGATGTCTAAGCATGTTTTGTTAGTGCCAAATGAAACCTTACATTTTTATTAAAATTATGGAGAGACTATGTAATATAAGTCAAATATTTTTCCACATTATATATACTGAATTAATTTTAATTCAAATCATGAAGATACATTTATATGTTGCTTTAGGAAAGTTTCAAAATCTCTTGTGGCCTCACTTTTCTAATATGAAAGTTAAGATAATATCAAAAGTCCTCAAGCTTGCTTCATAAGACTGTTTTAAGAATCTCAGACAACAATAATATATATAAAGCATTTTTAAAATTTAAAACACTGTAAATTTTAAAGGACAATTAAATTATCCTATTAATTATTATGTAAACTACTGGGGAGCATAATTCTCACTATTAGTAAACTATTGAGTTTAGTTTTTTGGCTGAAAGAGATTAAAAGAGTTTAAACATTTTATTTAACATGATACAAAATATTTTTTATAATTTTGGGAGGATTTTTACTATTTACACAAACTACTCAAAGGAATAGTCAGAAAGAGAGCTGTCACTTTTCTGATAGGGCTTTTTAGATTGCACTATTTTTCCAGCATATTTATTATATGTATCTGTTATTGTGAAGGAAGTGTACACTTTTCTGGATAATTTAGGCCCCGACTTTCTATTATTATCTAAAATATATAGATATAAAAAGACAGTTGTTTAAATGTAGATTTTCATTTATAGCCTCTTTTCTGTCATAAAAATACCTAGCAAAAGTTTAGTTAACAACTAAGCAGAGAAGTGAAATAATGTAAGTTAAAATCTAGATTTGAAAAGCCCTTACATTTAAATAAATCTATAATTATCTATTATTTAAGAGATCCAGAAATAACTGCTAAATCAAAAATACTTTCTCAAATTGCAATGTATAGAATTCAAAATCTGTCTCCTACTGACATCTTTTCGCATTAACGAATTTCCCCAAAAAAGCTCTAATTCATGAGAAAATGTCATAATAACTCATTTAAGAATCATTTAATATCTATTATATTTCACACACAAATATGACATGATATGGTTTCTGCCCTTGAGTTTACAGCATTGGGAAGATACAGACTTTCACAGAAAGATTGCAATTAAGAAATATAATAGTTAGTCCTCTAATTATAATCCCAAGAAGAGGATGGCCAAAATTGCTGCAGGGGTTACAGATCTCCTAACAGAGGTGCCACTTGACCAGGGTTTTGTCTAAGAAAATGGAATATATGTTCAAAAGCACTGAAGCATGAAAGTTCACAGGAAATGTGTTTGAAAAATAGCAGGTAGTTCAGTGTGTGAAAGATTATTGGTGGAAGTAAAATATATGGCTAACAAATGTATTTATTTAATCAAACAGACAATGAGAAACCAACAAAAGGATCAGAATCAAGAGTAATCTGACCAGATCTGCATTTTAGGACATTATTTCGGCAGCAGAGTTACCTGATTCACGTATTTGTTGGCTGGAAGGGACCACAGACATTGTTTCGTTAGGGATGTACTGAAATATCAAAAGGATAGCTGCTGTGCGAACAGAAACATTTGGAGCCTGAGCGATTTGGAAAAAAGAGCTCTCGAAAGTTATGAGTCAGGTTGTTTTCCTGAGCAGGATGCCAGGGTGATTTCTTTCACAGATTCTTGTCCAGATGGATTTTGAAGAACGAAGCCATGGACAAAGGGTGGAAGATGAAAAGGGTGGAAACTTATTGGAAGCAAGTACAGACTCCCACATAGGGAGGGGGTCCCAGGGCGTAACCCATTAAGCCTCTTTTTCTCAACTTTATAAAGGCTGCAGTTCTTTGTTTCTTCATACTCCCTTCTTATTGGTCACTCTTTTGTAGAATATCAGCTTCAAAGTCCAAACCCCACATGGTGGCCTCTTCTCTCCTGTCTTTTCTCTTCAATGGTAGAATTCCCTACTAGCATCTCCTGTGAAAATCTGTTTTCCTCTTTCTCCCATTTTTCAGCATTTCTCTGTCCTCTGTGAAAGTTTGTTTCCGTGTTCTCCCTATATCCTGTGGCTTTTCCCTATCTTCTGTGAATGGATGTCTTCCTCTCCCTTTATCCTGTGGCACCTCTTTTTTATTTTTTTTCTTTGTGAATGTATGCCTTTTGGCAGCTCCAAGCCCTTACCCATGCCTTCCTCCCCCATGGACCCTCTTTATACCTAAAACTTCCTAAACCTGCCTATATTATCCCTAAAACTCCTTTCAGTTATATACATAGCCCATGGACACAAACATAAGGTAGTGAAGATGGGGGGTGGGGGTGGGGGAGGGGCCAAACAGAAGCGCATAGAGGGAAAAAAGGGAGACATCTGTAATAATGTCAACAATACAAAAATTAAGACACATAAAGGGTTAAAAAAAAGGTCATTGTGAGAAATATCTTCCTTAATTCTTAACCTTTCCACGATGTGACAACAGAGTAGCTTCAGGTGTTACCATCCCTTCTTCCAGCCCAGATTCACTGGTGAATTCCTTACCTCACTCCTGGGCTTGACTATTATTCCTCTCTGCAATTTGTGATTTTAACACTCCCAATTTATCAGTAGTAATTGAATGACTGTGAAAATACACAGAATTTAGTAATTTTTTACAAAACTTTTAAAGGCTTTTGCCTGATAGACAGAAAACAAAAATGAGTCATAGGGTTGTACACCTAGCCAACCCCCCAGTTTTCATACTTCAATTTAACTTAAAAAGAAGTTACTTTGGTCTTTGAAAAACATGTAACTATTAAGTGACTAATTTTTTTTTAAAAATGAATCAATAAGAACAGATTTAATAAAAATAGTTATAAACATTTTAAATTTAATTAAAATTTTTATAATTTTATTTTAAAAATCAATAAATAATTTATATGAATAGTCTATGCAAAAAATCAAGAAAAGTGAATTGATAAGCACAGAAGCAAATAACAGTGAAAACAATTCTGTTATTTAGTAAATTATGAATCTTAAAAAAAACAACAATGCATTATTGCAAGTGATAGAGATGATGAAGGAGAAAAAGTGAATAGGCTCAAATACTAAATTCAGATCATTGATGTTTTGAACAAAAGAAGATACAATTGTGGGGATTATAAATGGGTTATATTCATACAAAGACCATCAAATAATCTTCATGGAAATAACAAAAAAAAATTAGTGAAATAGTTCACATAGTTTCAGAGACATGTTACTATGGAATCAGCAAGTTTAGAGATTTGCATGGTCTAGATCAGTGGTTCTCAACCTTTCTAATGCCACAACCCTTTAATACAGTTCCTCATGTTGTGGTGACCCCCAACCATAAAATTATTTTCGTTGCTACTTCATAACTGTAATTTTGCTACTGTTGTGAATCGTAATGTAAATATCTGATATGCAGGATGTATTTTCATTGTTACAAATTGAACATAATTAAAGCATAGTGATTAATCACAAAAACAATATGTAATTATATATGTGTTTTCCGATGGTCTTAGGCGACCCCTGTGAAAGGGTCGTTCAACCCCCAAAGGGGTCGCGACCCACAGGTTGAGAACCGCTAGTCTAGATAATATAAAGGACATTCTATTTTTAATTAAAATGATATAAATTTAATTAGTTTGATATTAGATTTAAGAACAACTACTTTTTACATTAAAGACATTGGGACATTTTTCTCAATCAGCATGTTGTATTTACTTATTGAACTTTTAATGTTTATGTTATCGCTTTAAATAGATTATTCGTTTAACATATTGCACATTTTTTGGTTAAAATAATATTTTCACTAATTGACATCAAATTTAACTAAGAATAGATATAGCATAATAGAGCTAAAGAGTTACTGGCAAACAAAGGCTTAAATGATTTTAAAGGAAAACAACACAACACATATTTGTTGAAACAAGTGTCCTAGCAAGCCCATGATTGTTAACAACTCGCTACCATGTTACTTAGCTAGAGAGTATCTACAAATGGCTGCATTACTGTAAACATGACTATCTATTCCACTCCCATCTGTATAGCCTGGATGATGATACTGAGGGGGTGGACAAACAAATTGGGCAATAGGGAAATACAAAAATGACTACTAGTAAAGTTTAGAGAAGAGAGAATCCTATCTAATAAAGAGGTAATATGCAAATTGACCATCACTCAACACACAAGATGGCCGCCCCCATGTGGACACAAGATGGCTGGCAGGGGAGAGCAGGTGGGGAGAACCAGGCCTGCAGGGGAGCAGTTAGGCATCGATCAGGCTGGCAGGGGAGTGGTTAGGGGGTGATCAGGCTGACATGGGAGTGGTTAGGGGCAATCAGACAGGCAGGCAGGCAAGAGGTTGGGAGCCAGCAGTCCCAGATTGTGAGAGGGATCCCAGATTGGAGAGGGTGCAGACCAGGCTGAGGGACACCCCCCTAGTGTACGAATTTCATGCACCAGGCCTCCAGTACTGACATGAAAAAAATACTCAAATCACAAGTAAAGACCAAATGAAACAAAGATATCATTCTCCCTCTGCTCCCATACATGTTAGGTTGTCAAATATTTAAGTTTTAAGTCACTCAGCTACCACCTAGTGTGTGAGAAAAGATACATTCTCGTAACGTTCTGGTAATATTATATTAGCATGGGTATCAAATGTTGACCTTTTGCAGTAAAAATCTTAAATAGACAAATTAGCAAAAAATTATATAGACAAATTATTGAGTGAGCTAGGTTTAGATGGTTCTTGTAGACAGTGCTGGTATTCTCCTTTCAGTCACTCTAAGCTGTATCATTCTTAATATCATTAATATTTGTGATTTATATTCTTTTGATTCCAATGTATTTACTCATGTAGTTTCATCAGAATTGTCCTTTTGACTGTCTAACACCTATGTGCAATTACATTTAATATTTTTTCTTGTCACTTAATATTTCTTATTTTGTATAACTTTTACACATATACGTATTCCCTCAACTAAATGCTCAACTCTTTGAGGCCCAGAAATTAGTCTCAGACATTGTAGTATCACCCCCTTTCTAACATAGTGCTTTATGTAAATGTATGATCATAGCTCTAGCTTGAATAAATCATCACTCACAAACATTATTATGTGAGCCATTCTGGTAGATGGAAATTTTTAAATATGCAAACCTTATTTTAATTAAATCTTTATTATTAAATATTACATATTTCCCCTTTTTGCCCCCATTCACCCTTTCTATCCTGCTCTCCACACACACACCTGGCCTTCACCACCCTATTGTCTGTATCCATGGGTTATGCATAAATGCATCCACTCATCTGCTGATGGGCACTTGGGCTGTTTCCAGATCTTAGCTATTGCAACTTGTGCTGCTATGAACATAGGGTGCATCCATTCTTCTGATGGTGCTTTGGGTATCTAAGATATATTCCTAGAAGTGGGATCACTGGGTCAAATGATAGTTCCATATTTAATTTTTTGAGGAAACTCCATACTATTTCCCATAATGGCTGCACCAGTCTGCATTCCCACCAGCAGTGTACTAAGGTTTCCTTTTCTCCACATCCTCGCCAGCACTTGTCATTTGCTGGTTTGTTCATGGTAGCCATTCTGACAGGTGTGAGGTGGTACCTCAATGTCGTTTTAAAAAATATGTAAACCTTTTAACAAAAGCTTATTGAACAGCCTACTGCTTGCCAACAGTGTACAAGCCTGTGGATACAATTGTGTACCAAAATAAACAGGGTCTGATTTATGATGAGAGAGATGTTAAATAATTATATTAGTTAATATACAATCAAAATGAAAATAAGAGCTCTGAAGAAAAGAAACAGCTGTTTTAGGTAGTTTTAAATTCTATATTCTCTAGCAAAGACAAATACTTGCTTAAATCCAGGATTTTTTTTTCTGATTATACACAAATACATTTCTCCCAAAATTATATTTTCAACCTGTGATCTTAGGTAGACCTAACAAATAGATGCCCAATGTGTTTTTTACTGTGTAAGTGTGTCTTGGACCCTCTTTCTCTGTTTCTCTTTTCTGTGAGTAAATACCGCCCTGGGAATACTCAGCTCCAGTGGCATAGGTGAGCCTCCATGACATCCTTAGTTCAGTTAAAGGAAGCCACACTCAACCAAGGGGCAAGACATCCTGCCTTTCCAATTTGAAGTGTTCGAAGATCAGGCATTTGCCTTTTAGTCAATCACATCTATAGTGAAGAAAAGTTTCAAGGGTGAGCTAATGATTTCCCAATTTTGTAGGCACCAAACGCCTTGTAAATGTTTAAGTTTGAAAAGGTCCCTGTAGCTAATCATCTCATTTTGAAGTCAGATGCACCTGTATAGACCAAAGCATATTGGCAAAGAACTGACACTCTTCATAGCTCCCCAAAGATCTTTCCCTCTGCTCGGCTGACTCAGCTCCTCCGGGAAAGTGCACCGAGGCTCCAGTAAAAAAAAAATAATAATAAAGTGAACACTTGCCTCCTCTTCCCTTTGCTGCCGTTTGCATTTTGCCATTCATCTTACTGAGATGAAACCTATTAGTTGGCAGGCAGTGCTTGCACAAATGAAAGATAAATTTTTCTTCTGGGTAGGACACATCAGTGAGACTCATAAAATATTAATGATGAAAGCTTAGGGAATTAGATGTACCCCTGACCACAGGTTTCTCTTGACAGTGAAGCACAGTCAGTTTAACCTATTTTTTTTTTCTGTAAGATTTTCATCAAGAATGATATGAGGAGGGGAAGAAATGCATGATTTAAGATTCAGATGAGCATAGATATTCTTTGGGAAAGGTAATTTCTCTGTCTTTCATTTTCTGTCATGTGTTGTGTTCCTTTTTTATTTTAATTAAATTTATTGGTGTGACATTGATTAATAAGATTATATGGGTTTCAAGTGTGCATTTCTATGATACATGATCTGCATATTGAGTTGTATGTCCACCACTCAAAGTCAAATCTTCTGTCACTATATACTAGTATTTGCCCACTTTATACTTTGCTACTCCCCACCCCACTTTCCTCTGGGAACCACCATATTGTTGTCTGTGTTTATAAATTTCAGTTTTATATCCCACATATGGGTGAAATTATATGGTTCTTAGCTTTTTCTGTCTGACTTATTTCCTTTTCTGTCTTTATTTCCTTTTATTGAACTTAGCATATTATTGTCAAGGTTCATTCATGCTGTCACAAATGACAGTATTTCATCTTTTCTTGTGGCTGAATAGTGTTCCATAATATAGATGTACCACAACTTCTTTATCCAATCATATATCAACCATAAAGGCACTGAGTAATGTAGTATTGTAGATTTATTTCTTGAAGCTCTTCATGTGCACATAAAGGAAATTGTTTGAAAATAATACAGAAAGTACACATTTCTTATTGAAAGGAATTTTAGAAACAGAACAAGCAATTAGGAAATAAAGAGGGTCCATGGGAGAGGAATGAATATGAGGTGGGCAAAAATAGCTCCAAGAAGCCAAAATGCTTATCTTACTTATACAGAGGATAAAGAAATGACATAGGGTAAGGGGGGTGGAAGACATACATTCACAGAGGATAAAGAAAAGTCACAGGATACTGGGAAGAGGGAAACATATTTTCACTGGGGATAGAGGAATGAGAGAAAGAGGGGGGCACCACTGGACTTTGGACTTTGAAACTGATACTATGTAGCAGGATGACCAATGAGGAAAGCGTGAGGGGTCCTAAATTAATGAAGGGTCCAATTAGAAAGGGTCATACTCAGACAAAGAGCTACAGCATATAAACTGGAGATAAAGGGACATGAGAGAGATTTTTTTAGATTGATTTTTTTTTGAGAGAGAGAGAGAGACAGAGACAGAGAGAGAGACAGAGAGACAGAGAGAGAAAACAGGCTTTTCCTTTTGGGGGACCCCTCCTCAAGGGGTCCCCTTTGGGAACACCTCTGCCCAGAGTTTGTATATGCTTCAATAAACTTCCACATTTTTATCAAATACATTTTCAGTCCATGAGTTTATTCTTCAAACTTCGTACGGCAAGGACCCACAGAAAAAAAGTCTGTACCTCAAATGCCATATTTCATTATTATTTCATTTAACATACCATAGAATAATAGTTCACAGTTATGTAATGGAAACAATTAATTTACCTAAAATGAAGGGATGTATTGAATGTGTATCCAAACATATCATTCACAAAGAAGTATGTATTCTTCCTAAAGCCAATGTAGTTACTTTTTACTTGATAAGATTTTATTATCTTGAAAGTCCTTCCATACTATTAAAAACTTACAATTACCTTTAGGTTTACCTTCTCTTTATAGAATGCTTAGTCAATTACCATTGCACTGAGATTTTTTCCAACATGTGTTTCCATTTTATATAGAAACAAAATTTATATTTATAAGATTTAAAGATGATAGAAATTTATCACTTATTACAACTTGAGTAGTTATATATTTATAAGCATTTGTATATTTGTATATTATCTATAATATTAAATACCTGGATATTGAAGTTTGAATATTAGAAATTTGTTCAAAATTATAAATGATTCAATTATTCTTTAATTTAAAAAAATTATGCTAACAATTATTTGTAGTGTAATATAAAATATTTTTATCATGCTAAAGGACAAAAGTATATTAAATTAACCATTGTCCATAAAAATTCCTCAGAAAGATGGTCACCCAAAATAAAAATAAATAAATAAATAAATAAATATTATCTATTAGAATTTGTCAGATTGAAAGTGCCATCTAATATGCTAAGTATTAATAATCAGGAAAGTTAAAATCCTTTTTCATTTATACTCTTTATTTTCTATTTGATGTCCTACATAACAGGACAAAAATCTTATAATAATAACTAGAGGCCTGGTGCACGAAATTTGTGCATGGGTAGGGTCCCTAGGCCTGGCTGGCGATCAGGGCTGGGGCCTTCCTTCCCCTGTTACAGCCCGCGGGCCAGAACCTTCCTTTGTTCTTCCCCCCCACGGTGGTCAGTGCACGTCATAGCAAGCAATCAAACTCCCAGTCTCCCAGTCGAACTCTGGAGGGGACACTGCATATTAGCCTTTTATATATATAGATGTTATTTTATATCAAAATAATATATATAAAAATAAATTTTATGACAATACAGATAAATTTATCTTTGTGTAATTGTCCTTTACATAATTGAATATCTTGTTACCTATATCTTTTCTTAGGAACACCCTTATGATTTTTTTTCCTCAATATACACCCACAAATATGAAGCAAATATAGTCCTGTAAGCCACTAATGGATTCCAAAGAACCTGTGATTACAGTGTGTGATTAGGTCTCCAGTTGGTGATATGCATACATGGCTAAATCAGCAGATTTCATTTTGTTAATCAGAAATTCATCTACACCATGGTAAAAAAAAATCAGATGTGTTGTTAAAATATATCTTAAAGTGCATTTAAATTCACATCACTAGTAAGTGGAAAGACTCGGAAAACACTGGTCCATTATAAGACACCTGGTCTTGAAAGATGTTATAACAAAGTGATAACATTTTCTTTCATGATTGCCTAATCATCTGATTACCTTCCCTAATGTCTCGACTCCCCTCATCAATGTGTTCCTCCATCAGTTTGAAAACTTAGGATGCATAGGCCAAATACCCTGCTGTGGTCAAATATCAAGCTTGCCTAGAATTTGTCTCATTGTTGCTGCAGCCTTCTGTGTGAAAAATTTCTTGGAATTTATAACTAAGCCTAGATAAGTTCTACCTCATTTCTGCCCCACCCCAATGATTGGGTCTGGTTGTGGGCCCTGGCCCCTCTGTGTTGAGTATAACCAAATTAGTAATTATACTAGCTCCATATTGAGCGATGAATTTATTTACAATGAGAATTCCAAATGACTACTGCCATCTTAAAATATCAATCTCTAATTTCAGTTATTCTTTATTCTCCTTTTATTGAACTCATTAGGGTGATACTGGTTAATAAGATTATATGGGTTTTCAGGTGCACATGTTCATAACTCATCTGTACACTCTATTGTGTATTCACCATCCCAATTCAAGTCTCTATCACCATTTATCTGCCCTTCACCTTCCTCCATTCCCATCCCTAGCAATCGCAATCACCACACAGTTTTTCGTGTCCATAAGTTATTTCTTTTTTTCCCCATTTTTTCCTTTTTGTTCAATCCCTCCACTTGTGTGCTGTTGGTGGGAATGCAGATTGGTGCAGCCACTGTAGAAAGCAGTATGGCATTGCCTCCAAAAATGAAAAATGGAACTGCCTTATAACCCAGCAAGTCCACATCTGGGAATTTATCCAAAGAAATCAGAAACACTAATTTGAAAGAATGTATGCAGTCCTATGTTCATTGCAGTGTTACTTATAATAGCCAAGAGTTGGAAGCAGCCCAAGGGCCCATCAGTAGATAAAAAAATATGTGATACATTTACACTATCAAATACTAGTAGGCCGTAGAAAAGTAGGATATCTTACCCTTTGCAACATCATGGATAGACCTGTAGAGTATTATGCTAAGTGAAATAAGCCAGAAAAAAACAAGTACCATATGATTTCACTCATATGTGGAATCTAATACACAAAATTCACTAACAAGCAAAATAGAGAGACTCAATTTCAACTGTACTTGCTGTATGCAGAAGCTACAGAAGAAAATAGAAGGAACATGTGACATCTCTGTGAAGATGTTGATCACAGAAGTTGCCCACAATACATCTTAGTAGAGATGGAAAATGCTGATGAAAATTTCAGGAGGGCAAAGACATGTGAGTCTCAAGAACATACGGATTTTCACAATTAGCCGTTGTCTAAAAGAATAAATGTTTACATGACATCAAACTTCAGAAAACAGCACTGCTCATTCTTCAGAGGTAACTAAATAGCTCAGAGTAACACTGAAATTCTAAAAATAACAAGGACTTTTAAGTTTTGTGTAGAAAATAATGCAAAATGAAAACATTTATTCCTCAAAGTTTTTCTTTAAAGAATATACTCATGACTTTAAAGACATTGTCTTTAGTGACTTCTCTTCATGTATCCATGGTGTTACAACTGCACACAAAGGTTTCTTCTGAACACCTTTGTTAACACAGCCTGGCAGATATTCAATAGCAAATTGTGTTCCAGGCAGTGAATTTATAATGTTGTAGCAGAAACAATCTCTTGAATGTTGTAAGCCTTTATATATATGTTGGAAAAATCAATAACATGGATAAACATGTAGCAAACTAGCCTATGCACTTTTGAGGTATAGTGAAACTAGGTAATGTGGACAGGAGTAACTTCCTAAGGGCAAATAATCCTGTATGTAAGTGAAATATGATAAAATTCATTGAATTTATTTACTAGCACAAATAAATGGCAATGTTGAAAGATAAATAATGTATATATATTACATAACATACACTTCAAAATTCAGTTAGATTATTTTTAAGAATAATTTAACTTAATATAAAGGCATATTTTGTGCTATAACTATATAAAATAAAGTATGTTAAAAGTATATTTATTCTATATTTTTTGGTTGACTTAGAAAACTCTAATAAATATCAGCATAATGCAATTGCATTAAAATAACAAATTATTTAGAATACTTTTTGTTTCACTTTTATCAATAATAGAGCAGAGAATTGATTAGTAACATTAGATTTTCTTTTTTCAGTGTATCAACATTTTCTGTACAAGACAGATTATGACAGCTTCTTTCTTAAGGTGATATTGGATGTCATTCACAGTAGAATTCTGAGGGGCTCTAATTATTTTTATGTATTATCAAAGATATTCCTTAAGTCAAATGGTCTCAGGATAGCTGTGCATGCCTAAATTGAGGGCATTTGCTCATTAGTTTTATAGACACAAGTTCTATTTGTTCAACAGTACTCCTTTCACAGTAAACTCTAGAGGATGTTTATTGCAAATTTCTGAGTTTATCAAGGCATGTAACTTGACATTTTTATTAAAAACTTGGAAATGTACTGATGATAGAAGACATAACAAGTCATAGAACAAAAATAAAATACAACTAATACAATTAAAACTATCTCCCAGAATAAATGTACACATGCACACACACACACACTCACACACACCCCACACACAGGCATGTTATCTTTAATTTTCTCCTAAAATATAAGTATATTAGATTTTTTAAAATTTTCATAAGCCATCCACACTCTGCTAATATTATGGGTGTAGTTGCTCTATTATTCTAAGATTTAGAAATCATTACTATTGTATTATAAATTAACTAGAAGGCCTGGCTGCATGAAAATTCATGCACTGGACGGGGGGGTGGCTCAGCCCAGCCTGCCCCCTCTCACAGTCCGGGAGCCCTCCGGGATGGGAGGTGACACGATGATCAGGGGAAGGTAATGCCCCATCACACCTCTGCTGCTGCCACTGCTGGCAGCGCAAGCCTCGGCCGGCCCTGGTTACTGGAGCCTCAGGTGGCCCTGGGAGGCTGGGCAGCACCATGCGAGGCTTGCCTGTGCCTCGGGCCAGCCCTGGGTGGCTGGGGGCTGAGGGAAATGGGGGACTCTGGAGGCAGGCGTGTGGCCATGCCATGTGCCTGCCGCCTCGGCAGGGCTGAGGGGACTGGGCACCGCCATCTTGTGGCTGTGGGTGCCACCATCTTTGAGGGTGGGGCAGTCAATTAGCAAAGTCCCTCCTTATTGGCTGTGGGCACCCCCATCTTTGAGGGCGGTGCAGTCAATTAGCAAAGTCCCTCCTTATTGGTTGTGGGCACCCCCATCTTTGAGGGAGGTGCAGTCAATTAGCATATTCCCTTCTTATTGGCTGTGGGCACCACCCTCTTTGAGGGCGGGCCAGTCGATTAGAATTAGCATATTCCTGCCTTATTGGCTGTGGGCGTCGCCATCTTCGTGATGGTGTGAAGGGCTATTAGCATATTCACTCTTTA
Source organism: Myotis lucifugus (assembly GCF_000147115.1). Taxonomy (NCBI): domain Eukaryota; kingdom Metazoa; phylum Chordata; class Mammalia; order Chiroptera; family Vespertilionidae; genus Myotis; species Myotis lucifugus. Next base: position 9,057,084 of record NW_005871057.1, on the reverse strand, counting down.
TTAGATAGGATATTATATTTAATTTATTCACTTATTTACAAATGTTTTGCCATTCCTTCCTATCAGAACTTTCACCTTACCTACATGATTAATGTATATTCTCTAGACTTTCCTTTAGGGAAGACTTCTTAGTTTTTCTTTGTCTGAAAGTATTTTTATTTTGCTCTTGTTCTTAAAAATTATTTCCCTGGACTGTGAGTCTAGATGTCAGTTACTTTCCTGACACCATTGAAAATTTTATTCTATTGTTTTTTGGATTTCATTAATTAAGGAAAAACCAATCGTCTGTCTAGTGGCTGTAACTGTGCTGTAATTTGTTATTTCTCTTTGGCTGCTTTTAAAATCATTTCCTGATCCTCGGTGTTCTGAAGCTGCTTACGATGTGTTTCCATATTGTCTTTATGTGTCCTACTTTACTTTGTTGATCTTTCTGAATCCAAAGATAGATGTACTTCAACAATTCTGGAATTCCTTATTCATCATTCATCTCCTTTAATGTGACTTCCTATGTTTTTCTCTGTTATGTTTCTTTTTTTTTTCTTCAAATAATTTCATAGTTTCTTTTTGTTGTTGTTAATCCTCACCAGATGCTATTTTCCCATTAATTTTTAGAGAGTGGGAGAGGGGAGGGGAGAGAGAGAGAGAGAGAGAGAGAGAGAGAGAGAGATCAATTGCTTGCCTCCTGCACTCACCAGGATAGAGCCTTGCAACAGAGATATGCACCCCTGACCGGAATTGAACCTTAGACCCTTCAGTCCTCAGGCCAATGCTTGATCCACTGAGCCAAACCTGGTAGGGCCATTTCATAGTTTCTTATTGCCACATTTTTTTAATCTACAACCAGTTCACTGATTTGATTTGCATTTGTGACTTCCTTTAAATAAATCTCTTTTTATTATTTTAATTTTTATATTAAGAAATTCAATTTAAGCATTTTATACATTTAATAGTCTCTTCTTTGTTGTTCTTATATTCCATCTCAACCTCTATTTTCATTTTGTGGTTATGATTGTACTCTGGTGTTTCTCCTTATTTTCCCTCATGAAATCATTTTCCTTGTGTGTTTTTGTTTTTGACTATGACATCACATATCTGGAATGTTATTGATTAATGTTATATTTTTGACAAAACAAACAGCATTAATTCAGGTTTCAGATCTGTGATGAGGACCAAGTTGTTTTATGATCTCTTTTCCTTCAGCTAGCATTAAGAACATGACTATATATATAGTTTTTTCCAGGCTGCCAGATGTCAGAAGCAGGGATTTGAGAGGTGCAGGAGGTGGGACTAGATGAAAGAAGGTGAAGAGATTAGCCAAAGAACATATATGCATAACATATACACATAGACAACAGTTAGGTGATGGCCAGAGGGAAAGGGGTAAGGGCTGGATGGAGATGGGCAAAGGAGGGGAAAATGGGAACATCTATAATAGTGTCAACAATGAAAGTAAAGTTTAACAAAAGTAAAAAAAAATGAATGAAAATTTATATATATTTTTCAAACCCCTTGTCCCTATGGACTTTATTTCTCACTTTGCAGGAGGCGTGTTCTATTATACTTTTTACTCTGTTCCTCATGAAGCAGTCAGTCAATAGGAAAGCTTAAGGCTTCCAAGGATCACTAGAAATCTTGGTGCTGAAAGCTGGCTTTGGTGATTCCCTACCTCTTAGGTTCCCAGTTTTACTTTGATCTTAGGATTTACATAGTTTTTTTTTTATGTCATGTGTGTATAGACATAATTTTTATTTATTCTTAAAAAATGTTTAATAGTTACTTATTTTTTTAAAGAAAGAGAGGAAGGAAGGAGAGAGAAACATTCATGTGAGAGTGTAACATTGATCAACTGCCTCCTGTAGACCCCCTAGTGGGGACTGAACCCGAAACCTGGGCCTGTGCACTGACCAGGAATAGATCCAGCAACCTCTTGGTGGCAGGATTATGCCCAAACAACTGAGCCACACTGGCCAGTACCATAATTTTATTTTAATTTAATTGTTTTTATCCTTCATCAGAAAATTAATTCTGAGTATATAGATACAATATACTGGTTTGAAGCAGAAATCAATTGTTTGTAGCTCTATAGTAATACTTAATTATTTACATTATGCAGACAATGTAAACAGTGATATTTTTCTCTTTAACTCAACATAAATAAGTAACCTCTGCTTAAACTTTAATTCAAACTAATTTCCTACATCTGTGGATTTCCAACCTTTTTCTTACATAACCCTGATGAGCTTCTGTTATGTCTTTCTCGTCCTTAAGGCAAAAACTTTATCACATTAATCTTATTAAATTATTAAGCCCTGTCACAGAAAAAAATGAGCATAATTTTGTTTGATTCTGCTTTGAATAAAATAAAAAGCATAATTTTGTTCCTGTTCTAATCTTTTAGACTTTACAAGCACACAATGTTAATTTTATAGCATTTGGGATTCTTACAATTATCATTAATGGTTATTGTTTAACTAAGTAGGAAATTCATAAAATGCCCATTCAGGCTCACTAGTGATGTTATCCATGTGATAATTGAAAAAGGAAGGTAAAATTGGATGGAGATGTGCATAGCCATCTCTTTACTCATGTGGAAGATGTGTATGTAAGGTAACTATTGTTGGCATTTTCTGGCATAAACATGTCAAAAATTTCTAGTTACTACCTTTAGAGCATGGAATTTTCACATTGGTTTAAATCAGCAAGAATTATTTGTATAAATTAGTATTTATATTGTTCATTGCTCTGTTTGGTTTTATATTTTTCCTTTAAAATACATTACATGCTATATTCTTGTTTTGTTTTCAAAAAATAATGTAAAAATGCCATTATGAAAACATCTGTATAATAAAAGCCTAAGCAACCGCTATGTCAGAATGACCAGAACAACCAGTCACTATGATGTGCACTGACCACCAGGGGGAAGGCGCTCAATGCAGGAGCTGCTCCCTGGAGTTCAGTGCACTCCCACAGGGGGAGCAACGCTCAGCCAGAAGCTGGGCTCAAGGTTGGTGAGCACAGCAGCGGTGGCGGGAGCCTCTTCTGCCTCCGCAGCAGCACTAAGGAGCAGTGAGCAGAGCAGTAAGGAGCAGCGAGCAGGCGGTGGTAAGGTTCGAGGGATCCTGGACTGCGAGAGGGATGTCTGACTGCCGGCTTAGGGTTGCGTAGAGCTGGCCTAAGCTGGCAGTCGAACATCCCCCAAGGGGTTCCAGACTGTGAGAGGGCACAGGCCAGGCTGAGGGACCCCCCATTCCAGTGCATGCATTTTGTGCACTGGGCCTCTACTTTAATTTATTAAAAGGTTGTGTTTTGAAGGAGGGAGAAGGGGATTTTCAAACTGAAATTTCAATCCATCAGTACTGAGTTTATTTTCACAAGCTGTTTTTTAATTTTTATTTTTCAGTAGTGTTTAGTAGCAATTAGAATTCACAGTAATTTCTGTTTTTCCAAATATTATAGTGTATGTGGTTCATTTCTTTTAATGCTTTGAGGGGTAGAATTCTTTAATTATATTGCATTCTTGCATTTCTACTCCTGCAGCTACCTAATGTTAAGCCAAAGAGTTAATACCAAAGTACTAACAACAGGAAACGATTTTATTTAAATATAGTTGAACTGGTCAACTTTGTGGAGATATTTTAGTGGGCAATTGTGCATTGTAGTATTCAATGTTAGCCCACAGAAAAACCTAACTCTTCATAACCCTTTAATCACAATAGACATGTGATCCCATATTACCTGTCTGCTATTTTTTATAAATATGGACTCTTTAGATACTGAGTTGTCATTTTTTCACTTTTTACCTCATAGAATTAAAGTAGCAAAACATTTTAAGTTCATAATGTCTTAGTTTTGATCTTAATATAATAAGATTTATGAGCAATTAACTTCCTCAAAGCATTATTATCTCAATTACAGTGGGATTCTTCAACCTTTAACCTCAAACAACATTTGGCAAAACTTTGAATGGATGCTTTCTTAGTTAAAATAATCAGCTTCAATGTTACTATGTTACATGAAAGTTATTGCTCTGTATAAAATTGGCAAGTAAATATTTGCTTACAAATTACTAGATAAATCAATATTGATAAATAATCAAAATTTCTGCATGTTTTAGAAAGAGAATGTCTTATTTTTAAGTATAAAATAATAAGGCAGAGAATGACTCAATATTACTCAAGAAAGGAAAGTCTATAAATTTTAAGTCTTTACATTTCATAGTATATATTAGAGGAACTGTGACATGTAGCACAAAGTATAGTGTCTTTTACTTGAACCATTGCTATTCTCATAATGAAGAAATGCTGCAGAAATTAAATAAAAATTATAGTGGTTCTCAGACTTTTTGTTTCCAGTACCCTTTGCTATCTTAAAAATTATTGAGGACTCCAAAGAGGTTTTCATTATGTGAGTTTTATTGTGATGTTTACTGTATCAGAAACTAAAATATAAATTTTAAAATATTTATCATTTCCTTTCACATTAACAGAAAATCATTACTTATAATATTTTTATAATAAAAATAACTGGATTTTCTAAACAAGCAAAATTTATTGAAAAGGGTAGCATCATTTTACATTTTTCCTAATCTCTTTCCTGTATGGCTCAATAGGAAGACTGCTGGATTCTCATGTCCGTTTCTGTACTCACCGTTTTAATATCAAACATTATGCAGCCTTTGGAAAACTCACCTGCATACCCTTGACAGAATGAAAATAAAATACAAAATAATGTCAATATAATTATGAAAGTAGTTTTGATATTGCAGTTCTTCAGATAAGGGTGACCCCGGACTCACATTGAAAACTGCTGACTTAGTGGTTTAAAAGAAGAATCTTTTTTTCCCCTATGAGTCTACAGGTCCCCTGGGCAATTCTACCAACCTGAATTTAGGTTGACTAAGCTCACTTGGCTTACTCCAGTATTTGCAGTCAGTTATTGGGTTGTCTGGAAGTTGGCCGCTCTAGTTTGGCCTTGGCTGAGATGATGGGCCTTTCTCCACCTGGCCTGTGTGCCTACAGCAAGCTGGCCTGGCCCCTTTCCATGGCAGTGAGGTTTCAGGAGGGCAAGAGAAGCATGAAAGGCCTCTCGAGTTCTAGGCTTAGAAATCCACACTGTTAATTCTATAGCATTCTTTTGGCCAAAATATATTAAAACGTTAACTTACATTCAATCATGGGAAACAGACTTCTCCTCTTGATAGGAGATACAACAAAGTCGTATTGGCACATACAAAAGGGGTATATAAGTAAAGGATGAAGAATTTTGAACATTTTATAAATCAGTTAACCATAGAATCCTAGACTTCCAATAAAAATACAAATTTAAACTGATTCTTTGTATCATTTTCAATTGATTTAACTCCATTGAGTACACTGTAAAAATCCATAAGAATAAATTTAGAAGTAATGGTGTCATCTAAAATTTATTACTTTTGTCCCTACACTGTATATGCTCAGGTATAACCAGGGCCTCAGATATAATCAGGTTATGAGAGATGTGCTCATGTTAAATAAAATACATAAGACATTGACATGGGTAATGACTTTGCTAATTGCTTAATTTAAAGTAAGAACTATAAGTAGTATTCAAGTTGAACATATGTGTATGTGTATAATTAGCACAGTCTCTCACTGTAGCCAAGTAATATTAAGCAAACTGTGAAACTGCCATTGAATATTCACTTTAACAGAGACCAGAAAAAGTCAAAATACATAATTTAAGCAATTTAGTTTTTAGAAAATAAATATAGAAATCAGGATGTTTTTCTCTTATTATCAAAATATGCATAAGAGGTCAGATGAGCAAAGATCTAATTATAACTAGCTAAGAGAACCACAGTAATGATAAGTTTGCTTTGTTTTTTCCTTTCTAACAGGATGGAAACTTCTTTAAGTATGTATACTGCATCTCTTTCCACTTCAAGGCTAACCACACCATTAAGGGCAAAAATACCCAAATTGTTTACAGTTTAGGCATCCTTTCCTGGTCCAGAAGTTACATACTCAACTATGTGTCTAGAATCACATAGGTAATACAGATGAGTGATGCAGTTCAGTAGTAAAATATAAAGAAATTGTATGGTGGAAAGATTGTAGGAAACTAGAGAGAAACTTCCCCATCTACATAGAACTAGGTTCAGCCAATGATCGCAATGTGAGAATGAAAGCCCATTAGTACTATGCACTCTAATTTCAAAAGAAATTTAGATATTTATCTGAAATTTTTTTTTATACATTGCACAGAGAAAGCCACACTTGTTAGAATCTAGGTTCTCCTTTAGGCACTATTGTTGTGAAACAGACATTATTTGAACATTGCAGATGTTGTCATAAATTCCCCACTTTTTAGACCTTGTTTCAGTTGATACATTGTCTTGTTATTAATGTTCATATATTTTGATACTGATGTATTAATATTTATATATTTATAATTTAGTCTTGTTTTCTCCTTAAAAATTATGCAAACTTGTGCTCTCATAGTTAAAGTGTAGGAACATCCTAAGCAAACTTAATTCAAATGAATAAAACTGTAAAAGGTCATACAGACAAAAAAAAAACAGAGAAAAAGAGAACGGGAGAGAAACAGAAATCACAATTTATACAAATTTGCAAGCTCCCCCCCACACTCCATTTAACTTGATATACCCAGTGAGAACCTGAGAATGGAATGGGAGATGTAAGGGTGCTCTTCCCTCAGTTATTATTCATTCCTATGTGTGAACATCTTATTCAACAAACAATATGATTCTAGTGTTTAAGATGCATGTATTTCACACATAGTGCCTAAATCCAATTAGATTACATTTGGCACACACTAGAAAAAGCACACTAATTTAATATGTGGGGAAAACCACAATAAGTGAATCCAATTTTAGATAGAATATCAGTCTTAAGCTTGGCATAAAAGTTCTACCTCTCTCATTTTTGATTATACATGTTTTATGCTTTAGTTGGTAAACATTGAATTAAATGGCTACATGACACACTATGATTTTAGACTCTAAAGACAATATTGAATCCTTTCAAATGTATCATATTGATTGTCAGAAACCTCAGGCTTGGCTTTGTCCTCTCAATAACAAGTTAAACCAGTCTGTTGGACTCTCTAACATTGATTTCCCCTCTCCCCCCATAAAGTTGTGGTTGCACTAATGATCTTTATATTTCTTTGTAGCTTGAATATTATATGATTATCTGTTTGACTCTCAGGTAGTTTATTTCATAATTTAATGAAAAAGAAATGTGCTTTGTACTGCTGAGTCAATGATAAATATTTCCTCCAGATTACAATGTAAGTGAAATTCTATTAGAACACAATGTATAAATACTTATTGCATCTAATTAATTTTTAGTCTTGCTTCTTCAGCATTCTTTTAAAAAGAAACAATGCAATGCTTTGTGCATGGTCGATTTCTCAACAAGTGTTTGTTCGTATTTCATGTGCTTTATCCCACATAGTGCCATCTATACAGATGGTCACACTCACTAATGTTATGACATGTTACAGGCTTCCTCTCTTACATGCATAGCGAGGTGAAAATCTGTAGCATAGACTATCATCTTTTTATTCCACAATCATACTGATTTCAGCTCAGATATCAATGTGCAGATACAATGTCTTAGCGTGTCTGGGCAGCTAACAAAATACCACAGACTGAGTAGCTTATAAACAACGGACAAGTGCCAACATGAGCAAGTAAGGATCCTTCTGTGGTTGCAAACTCCTGGTCATACCCTTCCATGGCAGAAAGGACACGTGAGCTGTCTGAGACCTCTCCTCCAGGGGCTTTCTCCCATTCAGGAAGGCTCTGCTCTCATGATCTAATCAGCTCTCAAAATCCCCACCTCTTAACACCACCACCACTTTGGGTGTTAGATGGTCAACATCTGAATTTTCAGTGTGGACAAAGATTGAGACCATAGCATACAAATAAACACTCTGTTCACAGGCAATTTTTGTACCAGTTAGCATGGGATTTTAAATGGACAAAACTAATTATGAATTTTTATTCTGTGACTTAAATAGTTATTTGAACATGGGCAAATTAATCCTATCTCATTGCCTCCTTTGTTTTTCCTGTAAAAGGGCACATGACTTAAACGTATTGTCATCTCTTTCCATCTCTCCATGAAAAATGATATTTCTAACATAAGAAAAAAATAAACTCAGATTTCCAAAGTGTTCTTTTTAATAGAATTGTAGGCACACACAAAAAAAGTTTTCGCAAGCTAATTGCTACTTGTCCCTCCTAAAAGTCTCAACATGGCTTCTTCTTTATAGCCTTAGTTTTGGGAGTCTTCTTCAGCTGGATTTCAGGCAGTTCTGAATGATGTTTGTTCGGCAGTTTCTTTGTAATTTTGATGTGATTGTGGGAGGATGCAGGTACCAGCTTTAACTATGCCTCCATATTGACTGGAAGCTGACAGACTTTTTGAATGTGTACCAAGTTCTAGTTGCTTTGTTGTCTCATTAAATCAAATAAATAACTCTACAAGTCAGGTATTGATATGTCAACTTTGAAATGAAGAACCTGAACTATGTTGCATATCTGAAACTAATATAATATTGTATGCTGTCTATACTTAAACAAAGTAAATAAATAAAATTAAACTTAATTAATAACCTGAGGATTAAGATTTTGCTTAAAATTATGCATCTATGCCCTAGCCAGTTTATCTCAGTGGTTAAAGCATCAGCCAATAGACTGAAGGGGCGCATTCGGGAGGCAACCCAATCAATGTGTCTCTCTTACATCCATGTTTCTCTCTGTGTGTCTCTCCCACTCCTTTCGACTCTCTTTAAAAATCAGTGGAAAAAAATATCCTCGGGTAAGGATTAACCTAAATAAATAAATAAATAAATAAATAAATAAATAAATGAATAAAACAAATAAGCATACATCCAGTAAATAGAAAATGCTAATGAAGATGTATCTATCTTCTACGTTATTTTAATAAAGTATATGTAGAATGAGATTTGGAGTTGAGTTTTAAGAATGAATAAGAGCTAATTAAACAGTCAAAGAATAAGTAATTCCAGGAGCAGAAATCAATAGCAGCAAAGGTACATGTGATGAAGGGAATGACTTAACTTGAGAAGTGAGCGGTCCCTCAAAGCTATAATATTGATCTTTCAAATGGAATCCCTGATTGGAAATGTAGGTTGTAGCCAAGATGTAATATGCTTAACATGGAGTTAATAACAATATTCAAGATGAACTTTAACAATAACTGGTTTATGGTGGGGCAAATAAGTAATACCCTGTAGCTATGAACATGGGCTACTGAATTTAAACACCTTGTCATACCAATCAATTCTAGAGTAATTTTCAAAACTAAATACAGTTGTTTTATAATGTGCATAACCCTTGTGTCTGGCAAATAACTATTCTCTAAAAATATTAATTGTTATGTTATTTTGGAAAAATAAATCCAATTTGTTCATTTAACAAACACTTGTTGAGGACTTGGATACTGCAGTGAACAAAACAGATAAAGTTCTTGCTCTCAAGGGGCTTAAATTCTAGAAAGGCAGGGCAGTCAGAAAAAAAAGCATTAGCAAAAAAAGATTAAGAGAAAAATATCACAGATCTGTTTGATATATAATTGATAGAACTAGATTACATTCGACATGCGGGATGGTGTGTGCCATAAGTCAGGGAAACACAGGAAGAGGAAGGAATGATGCTGAGATTTCTGGTGACTTTGGGCAGCAGCACAGGGTATTGTGTTATTATTAGCCAAAACAGGAAAACAGACGCAAAAACACATGTGGGCAGAGTTGAGGAGAGGAGCAGAAAATGAATCTGATTTAGAACATGTCAAATTACAGATGTGTGGAGATATCCCAGTGGAGATAGTGGGATCTGGAAATTGGCTACTATAGAAGGTAGGCTATAGTAGGAAAGAAAAAAATATTTTCTTGGTTATGCATCTGTCTCCAACCTCCAGCAGCTCCAACCTCCAGCAGAATGGTGGAGCATACTGAACATGTATTTAACAAGTTTGTTATGGAAACTAATGAATTTATATTTTGTAGAAAATACTATCTGTAACTTTGTGACTGACATGCAATAAGATTCTGCTAAAGAAACTCCATTCTACTTTCCATCTTTACAATTATCACCTCTCAGATAGATGCAAGAAGCAAAACTTAGTGATTTGGCTAACTTGTTGGGTTTACAGGTTCCCTTTCTAATTATGCTCTGGTAAACAGAGGTACTTTTCAAAAAAAGTGCAGGTTGTTATCTATACTAATAAAAGGGTAATATGCAAATTAACTGTCACTCTGCAACAAAGATGGTGGCTTCCATAGCCACAAAGATGGCGGTGCTGGCCGGAGCCATGGAGCCAGCCAGAGCAGGCGGGATGCTTGGCTTCCTTTGGGAGGGACTCTTGGCTTCCTTCATTGCCCCAGCGATGAAGGAAGCCAAGCCTCCCGCAATCCCCGGCAGGCTGTTGAGGACCGGCCTCTGGGCGGCAGCTATGGAGCCGGCCCGGAGCGGGCAGGAGGTGCCTCTGGCCCGGAGCAAAGGTGGAAGGCAGTGACCAGAGTGAAGGCCAGGGTCCCGGGTGCTGGAGGGAAGCCGGTGCCAGCAACCAAGGGAAGGAAGGCCTATTGTTGCACAAATCTTCGTGCATCAGGCCTCTAGTTTAATTATAATTTAAAAGACTCTCCATTAAGAGACTCTAGGTGTTGCAGAGTGATCTGAAAGAAGCAAAATATTCTTTAGAGACAGCAGTGGATGAAAGTGTTTTAACAGCATGTGTTGCAGAAAACCGGAGAAAAACCAAGCCACGCTTAGAGAAAGGGAGTTATATTTTATTATTAAATTCTGTGCAGGCCCAGCAAAAAATGTGTCTTTCAAATTCTGGGCCCCCCAACATGGAGGAAACTTCTTTATTTATATTTTTTTCCAGTCCTTTGTCTCCCAAATTTGGAATGAGACTTCCGGCCCTTCTGAGAAAGAAGGCCTGCGTGCTGGGAAGGGGCCATGAGACCATATCTCAAGTCCTGGCCTGGTGTCAGCACTGACAACTCTGTCTGGGGCATAGTTTATGGCCTCTCTGTAATGGGAGTAGTCTTATTTTCCTTATTATTTAAGCAAGCAAGTGTTTACAGAAGCCATACTATCAGGGTTAACATTTCAAACAGCAGTTTTTATATAAGATGGATGCTTCACATGTGTTTGATATTTTCTGGACTAGATATACTTAACTTGCAAAGGATGAAAAATTACCTTGGATTAATAGAGACTGTAAACAATCAAACATTGATTATAAGTAATGACAATAATGTACATTTTATATTGCTGTATTATTACTGTCCCTATACAATATCATTCCTGCAAAAATGAACACTGTAGTCTAAACTGTTATTTTAAAGATGAGCTTAGCAAACTAAAGTTAATTTTAGAATTAGTCAAATCTCTGAAAAAGCTGTAGTGATCTGAATATTTTTATAAGTTATGACATATGTTTAACATAGTTTCAGTGTTACATATTTTCCCATAAATTCCAAAATTTTCACTAATAGTAGAAATGGATTCCATTAACCAGAATATTTTACTACTGGGCAAAAATTCTTAACTGGGTAGAAAACAGTTAAAATGTGCAGTTTCTAATATTCTGTATTCTCAGTTAATGTTTTTATAATATGAATTTTATGAAGATGATGTAAGTTGCAAAATTCTGCACAAGAAGTATAATATCTTATGCTATGATATTTTACCTATATAATTAATTAAATATTAAATATTTTATTACCTAATGAAACACACATGAGAAACCAGTAATTTTGAAATAAAAAATTTCAAAATAAAAAATTAATAAAAAATAAAATTATTGAAAAATACAAAAAATTAATTATTGTTAAATAATGTTTGATAAGATATTTCAGCCTAATCAGTGGCCATTGTTTTTGAGGGTACATGGAAGACAGGGAAAGTCTTCCTTTAATGCTTAGCTTAAAATACCCATCAGAAAAAATATCCACGGGTTCCCCTGCAGCCCCTTTCACCTTGTTATCTACTATATTCATTTTGTTTAGAAGATGAGATGTAGTGTCAAAGTTAAAAATCCTTTGTTCCCTGAATGTTTCCTAATAATGGTTCATTATAGCTTTGTCTTATTATTATTTTTCTTTTAAGAATGTGGACATATTTATTGAAAATATACCAAGAATTGGCTAATAATGAATGATTTTAGAAACCAAATCCAATGCAAACTGAAACATGTGCATTTCTATTGAGATTAGCGCCTATGTAGTAAGGGGTGCTATACAATGCATTGCTATTGCTACTTTAATTAGAAAGGACCCCTTTTTGCAATGGCTCTGGCTCTGGAGGAATTATAAACACACAAGTTAGAAGCACTAGGAAAGCTTATTCTACTAAACTGTCAACAGCAATCTCTCAGATCCATTTAAATTTATTGAGAGGCCGGAAGATCTGTTTGAAATTCTGACAATAAACACAGAACCAATGCTAATAGTGTTACATTTAGTACACAGAGATATATTAAGGATGTAGGGAGTTGGCAGTAGCTATCATAATTTGACCCAACAAATTCATTTATAGGATTATATCCAAAAATTATGCACACAGGTATATTGTAAGAATTTTCACTGTGTTTTTTGCAATAGAGAATATTTGAAAACAACTTACAATATATATATTTATTTATAAGAATTGGGTCAAATAAATAAGTGTTTCAGCCAGAGAATTCAGGAATTTATTTATTTTTTAATCCTCACCCAATGATATTTTCCCATTGATTATTAGAAAGAGTGGAAGAGAAGGGGGGGGAGAGAGAGAGAGAGAGAGAGAGAGAACATCTATGTGAGAGAGACACATCAATTGATTGCCTACTGCATGCGCCCACCAGGGCCCAGACTGGGGAGAAGCCTACAACCGAGGTACATGCCCTTGACCAGAATCCCACTTGGAACACTTTAGTCCACAGGCCAATGCTCTATCCACTTAGCCAAACTGGCTAGGGCAAGAGAATTCAGCTATTTAAAAGAATAAAGTACTCTATTTGTACTGACACTAAAATATATATATGCTTAATTTATCTTTCATGTTGAAAATATTACAGATGTGCCCCTTTTTTCCCCTATTAACCCCTTTTAGCCTTCCCCATGCATATAATGCAGTTAAATCAATGTTGATTTTAAGCAGGTGTGTGTGTGTGTGAGTGTTGTGTGTATATGTGTGTGTGTGTGTGTGTGTGTGTGTGTGTGTGTGTGTAGAATAGGCCCTGGAAAATTAAATTATGGGGGAAACTAGTTATCTTTAGTAGGATTTTAGGGATGGGGTGTATGGATACATTTACTGCTTCTATTTTTAACATATTCTTACTTTACTTGTATAATTAAAAGTTAAAGTAATACAGTTTCTCTTTCCATCCTCACTCCTTATGAATAGAACTTGCACATGCCTTTGTGTATTACAGCATTCATTTTTATTTGTATGCTTGCAAAAATATAGTTTTCAGGACTGGTGGGTGACATGAATATGACATCATAACTGGAGAATATACCTATGGTAATATAAGCAGTATTTCTCATAATTTATCACTGTGCATTTACTAGTATGGGACAGTTGGGCAGGCCCATAGTAAATATAATTATAAATATTATATTTTAGATAATTAAATATTATCTATCTATAAATAGATAAGTATGTATATATATACATATATATATATATTTTTCACATGTGTATATATAAAAGAAGTCTAAGTAGTAGACCTTAGTTGATTAATTTATTTTACTATATGAAGAGATACAAAATATGTTTAACAGAACAGTATGCAAAGTTGGGTAGACCTTTGGTTGGAATCTCAATACTATAAGACCTTGGACAAGATTGTTAAATGTTCCTGAAAGCCTCATTTTTTTCTTAATTAAAAAAATATATATCATAATAACTACTTGTTGGAATTCTGGGAGGATTAAAATAGATCATGCATGTAGAAATCCCTGTAGCACAGTGCCTACCATGTAATAAGTTCCTGTAACACTTAGAATTCTTTTGTGCTTTTTCATAGTTTATATTAATACTTTGTTTTCCTCAATAAAATTGTATAATTCCTGAAACAACATATGGAAATATTATTCTATTAATTTTAACCACTGAATATATTTGCAAAACTGTATAATTTTCCAATTACATCTTTAGCTTTTGCAATAGAAACATAGCTATTTTAGTATGAGTGAGCTGGAAGTGAACCTTAGAAAAACATATTTTGTGTAATTCTCTCATTTTAATTGATTATCTGCACAATGCCATAAATCAGTGATGTTTGGAGTACATGTGGGAAATAATGGAAAATAAATTATAAGATTGAACATAGGAAAATTGGTTTTCACTGTTAAAATTATTAATTTCTTTCTGAAATGAGTCTTTCCTTACAGATTTTCATTGTGCACTCAGACCATAGCTTCCTGATCAATAAAGTAATTCATACCAGGGAAGAATGAAAAAGAGAAGAGACTGAAAGTTTGGTATAAAAATTATGTTTAAGGAACTGGTAATGAATCTTGGTTAGCTTGTCTATTTCAAAATTCATTTATTTTTTTTTTAAAACCACTTGACAATCTACTTTAAGAAATCAACTGGGGGGTGGGGGAGTGGTGAAAAGACAAAGTATTGACTCTGTTTTTATTTGAAGAAAGCCCTATGAACTAAAATTGTCAGACAACTGTGAATATTACTAACTTAATCCTAACCTTGAGTCTGGGAATTGAAAAAAAATAAACTGATATATTAGAAATTTTTAAGATTTCTGATAATAAGATGAAGAAAATGAAAACTTTAAAATTCATTTTTAAAATGTCAATTATAACATTGCTATGAGTATTCCTAGTCCATGGATGCTTATAGGCTTCCCATATGAACACTGAACTATGGAAATGACTGATTTAATTTCACCAAGGGCAGGTCCTAGGATAGTTGTCTTTTTATATCTGAATTAGCACCTCTAGTCAACCTGAAATTATTTATCAATCAAACTCTATAATGTACATTTTATGGTCTAAGTTGTCCAGTTAGATATTGGAGTACATACAGTTATAAAAGTTTTTTAGAGATAAAAGTTATGTCTCCCAGAAAATTAATATATGAGCATAATTTTATAAAATATTAAAAGCGAAATAAGAATTGGAAAAGGCTCAGGATACATTTTATACCCTAATAACAAATCCCTTATACTACTTTTGCTTCACACATTTTGCATAATTTTGAAAATATGATATGTCTAATTTTAAGTCCTTGTTGACAAATATGTAGTTTTAAATATGTTATATTACTATTGAAGAAAACAAGGAAATAGATAAGTGTATAAAGAAAAATAACAGCCATCCATACTTGTATTAAACACATACAACCAATATTAATGTCATTGCAGTCTTTAATCTTTTTTCTATGCATTTTTACATAGTGAAATTTTATGAGTATTTAAGAATAGTAAATATATAAGAACATTTACAAGTCTTATAAACAAGATAATATCAATATCAACAGATAATTTAATAGCAAATGCTATTGGGTATTTTCATTAAGGAAGAATTTTAATGATACAGAAAAAAAATAATTTCTCAAGCTTTTTTGACATGGGAGTGACCTGTAAATTACCCAACTCAGCTCTACCTTTTAATGGGAATAAACAAGAAACAACATTTGTTGACAATTATCCTTGTAAACTCCAAACTATATAAATGTTATAGCATTGTAAGCAATTTCTGAATGGAAGAAATCCAGTTATGCTTCAAGTAGTTATACATAATGGATAATATATTCTATTTGATATAGTTTTATTAACATACTAGAGGCCCGATGCACAAAACTTCGACCAAGAGTAGGCCTTCCTTCCCCTGGTTGCTGGCACCGGCTTCCCTCCAGCACCGGGGACCCAGGCTTTCTTCCTCCAACCACTGGCAGGCACCCGAGACCCAGGCTGCTTCCCTCCTCCAGCATCCTGCAGGCACCAGGGACCTGGGCTGGCTTCCCTCTGGCCCCGGCTTCATCAGGAAGGACATCCGGAATCACATCAGGAAGACGTCTGGTCTAATTAGCATATTACCCTTTTATTATTATAGATTTCTTGATTCCAGAAAATTTGAAGGTACAAAACGAGAACTGAGCTTTGAAGTACATAATACAAAGTCCAGCTTCACTGTTTAGATTAAAATCTACATGAGAATGATTAAGTCTTATTGGTTTCTTGAATTTGGAATCAAAAGTAAATGAAAGAACTGCAGTCATTTACACCAAATTTCTCCATTCTTGGTTCTTAATTCATCTCTAAAATGACTTGGTGGAATACCTTAAAGTATTTATTGGGGGGAAAAAGTGTTTGTTTCCTAAGACTTTACATATCAGAAAAGTCCCTGCCTAGCCGATTTGGCTCAGTGGATAGAGCATTGGCCCACAGACTGAAGGATCCCAGGTTTGATTCCTTTGGTCAAGGGCATGTACCTGAATTTCAGGCTCCATCCCTGGTACCCCATCAGGGCCCTGCGGGAGGCAACCAATCGATGTGTCTCTCTCACATAGATGTTTCTCTCTCTTTGTCTTTCCCCCTCACTTCCACTCTCTCTAAAAATCAATGGAAAAATATCCTCTGGTGATATTTGCCCCTGAAAAATAAAGATAACTTCTGTGAACTGCAGTCATGAAACAATAACTTTTCCCTTCAAAAGTCTCAGGAATTTTGTCATCTCTTCCCTTTTAAAGTTATTATGGAGTAGAAGTCTGAAACAAGTCAGTTCATTTTGTTTGTCAAGATCTTTGAAGTATATTAATGTGTACTCTTTCTGGTTAGTTGAAAGATTTACAAGAAAAGAGAAAACACAACTTCATAATGCAGAGATGTTACACTGGACCCTCTGTCTGGAATCTCTCCACCTTTACCCCACTTCCTGCCTGCCATCACCTCCTTTATGGAATATTTCCTGAAGACATCTACTCCCGGTAGCTGGGACATATCCCTTCTTTCTCTGTTTTGTGTTCCATTGTAATCTGTGCACATTCTAAAGTCATACCTGTCACACTTTAGGATCTAATTTTGACACATTTACCTTCCATTTACCTTGCACTAAAGAGTAGGGCAAGAACATGTACTTATTAACCTTCCATTTCTACCACAATGTCATATGTATAGTGAAGCTTCAATAAATTCTCAAAGAAAAGAACAAATCAGTATTTAACAACTAGGGCAACACAGATTAAATCATCATTAATGATGTTTCTAAAAATTATTGATAACAGTTATCAGGAAAGTATTTCTAACCACAACATGTGTTTTTATGGTACTTGCTTTGTTAGTTTTTTTCTGTTCTAGTTAAGATGAATATGAAATTGTAGTCATTGTGCCTAGCAAAAATACCTGGTACTTAGTGTAAACTCTATGTTTGAATGGTAATGAATCCTATATAATAAAAGCATAGTATGCAAATTGTCCCCTCAACTGGGAGTTCGTCCAGGAGTTCTACTAGGGGGTGGGGCTGGCTGGGGGAAGGGAGGGAGTACCCAGCCAGCAGCCAGCAGCCAGCAGCCAGCAGCCACTATCGACCCTACCAGTGCACGAATTTCATGCACCGGATCTCTAGTTATCTCTAACAGAATTATACGTTCTGACTTTAAAATTTAATAACAGGCTCAAGTAAAAATTCTTAAAGAGGAAAACAATTGGTATTCTAACTGAGTATATTGCTTGAATGATGAGATACATTTACGCATATACCATATTTGTCAAATTGGTATCTGGTATGACTGAATTCAAGTTAAAGTTTTCCCAATATATTGCTGTACAAAAATGTGTGGCAATTTTATTGAGACAATGTATTATCTCTTCATATTAGTGATATACATATTATTACTAATGTGCTTCAATATTATTGCTTTAACCAAATTAAATTTGATTTGAAACCACCTAATTTTTATATCTCTTTGATAAATTGAGTAGACAGGAATGCATAGAAAGTTAGATTTATTAAAATGACCTGTCATTTATCATAACTAGGTAGCATACTAGCTGTATAAAATTAACCTGGTCACTTAATTTAACATTAATCTATCCAATCTTTAGTTTCCTTATTGGTAACTTGAGAATAACCAAATGTATATATGAGTTTCATGGAAGATTTAGCAAAATGTACTAT
Organism: Myotis lucifugus; assembly: GCF_000147115.1. Classification (NCBI taxonomy): domain Eukaryota; kingdom Metazoa; phylum Chordata; class Mammalia; order Chiroptera; family Vespertilionidae; genus Myotis; species Myotis lucifugus. The sequence goes on along the minus strand of NW_005871057.1, from coordinate 9,038,919 downwards.
ACAGCCCTCTGAGTGAGGTAGTTATCATCATCATCATTATTCCTTTCTCACCTACCACAATTCAAAACAGCTTCAGGACTATAACTTTCCTTCGCACTAACACCTGTATTCTTGCCAAAGTAATTCAATGTCTGCTATTATCGGTTCCACTCCAGCCTGGCCTTTTTCAGCTCGTTGAAAAGAAACTAGAAATCTGTAAGAGAATGGTATCCTAAAAAAAGAAGTTAGTAAATAAAGTACATTTCTTGTTTCAGTTTCAAAAACATTGCTGTTTCTTCCAATTCTCACCTCCAGTTTTACTACTTTTATGGTCAGTGGCAGGAAACTTCTAGCCTGTCAACACTACACTGTTCTATTTGCGTTGAAGCTTAGCGTGAACCAGAAAATAAATCTTGCTGGTCATCACTGTGAACACTCCTGAACAGTCTAGCTTCTATAACTTTCCACTTTGTTACTACTGATAGCTACATATGGAAAGTACAACTTAGGAGTGTAAAAATATATATACTAAATGGAAAAACAATTACATCTGCTTCTATCAATACCTGAACCTTTGTACAAAATGCAGTGATAACCATGTTTTATAAAACCCTTTTCAATTTTGTGGCTTCCTGAATCTTTTGCTATGTCAGCAACATTCTTTCTGTTCATCAGAAAGTATTGCATACTGCCCTTAGGGCAGGTGCAGTCCTCTACTAAGCAAAGTAGAAAAACAAATTGAGCAAGAATTTAAAAAGGCAAGCTAAGCAAGTCAGGTACACATATTGTTACAAGTCAGACAGAGGAACAGTTGACTGTGAGACTTCTCTCATGTTTTCACTGATGTGAGGTTAAGTGTTGAATACAAGCCCATATGTTTTGAAGAATATAATTTCCTTTTGTATTATAACTATTGATTTAAAAATAGACTATTAAATGACATAGAAGTTATAGTTTAGTGCAGTGATGGTGAACCTTTTGAGCTGGGCGTGTCAGCATTTTGAAAAACCCTAACTTAACTCTGGTGCCGTGTCACATATAGAAATTTTTTGATATTTGCAACCATAGTAAAACAAAGACTTATATTTTTGATATTTATTTTATATATTTAAATGCCATTTAACAAAGAAAAATCAACCAAAAAAATGAGTTCGTGTGTCACCTCTGACACGCGTGTCATAGGTTCGCCATCACTGGTTTAGTGCCTTTGGGGAGATTAATGTAGCCACATTCATTCTGATAAATAGGTATATATATATTTTCTATTTTTCCATCCCCTTATATGGCCTGGTATACTTTGCATTGGAGAACTGTGATTTTACCCTAAAAAGCTGGAGGGAGAAAACTAAACTCATTACATTTGGTGGTTGGTTGCATATAATCTAAGTAACATTCCATAAACATGATGAATTTGTGAATATTCTAAAGCATATGCACTTTAAGCAAGCAGATCTCAGAGTGATAATTCACTTGTCACTTTATATCAGCATCAATTCTTTAATAAATGAGCATTTTCCTTGAGTTGATGAAGACTAGTACATAAATTCTCAGTGTCTTCCCAAGAAGAAATGTAATAGAGTATTTGTACACCTAATACTTTATCAGCCTCCATGAGCAACACTTTGAAATAAAAATGCATATTCACAGTGTTACAATGACAGAACCATTATCTCTACATATATGCATGCAAGTGTATGAGGTGGTAAAGATAAGTAAATGGCCCAATTGATCCAAAGAATATCTGTCTGCAAATTGTGTGCCTGCGAAAATTTTGTCCCATATCTGAATTCTGATATTTGACAGGTCAGATTATATCTGTCTGAGACTTCCCTGGCATAAATTAGTTCCTCTATTTTGCTACTGGTCTTTAAAGTGTCCACAGTGCCAATTGTATTTTTTTATGCTGCATTTTTAAACATCCTAAAATATTTTGAGTTATCTCAGTTATGAACTATTTCAATCCCTCAAAATATAAAATAAACAAGTGAGATTATCCTTACTTCTCACTAAATAAAATCATAAAACAAATTTTAAAAAAGGTTTTATAATGGTTTGATAAAGGATACAGTTAAATTTGATATGCTCATTTTCATGTTTTCATCCAAAGAGCCTAGAGATTACATTGTAGTTTGGGTCATGACTAGAAAGCTCTTAGGCAAGATTCAAGAGTGCCATAGGAAATAAATACAAACATTTTGGGTAGTTTTCTCACAGCTCCAAGTTCAAGATTTCTGCAATGCAAAAATTCTCTCTCTCTCGCTCTCTCTCACTCTCTCGCTCTCTTTCACAGACACACACACACACACACACGACCAGGGAATAGTTGTTTATTTTCTTCTTTAAAAACACTTCACTAAGTACTCAAGTGATATAAGTTTTTAAAAATTATTTTACATATAATAAGTTCAGAATCCAAAGGGAAATAAGACATATAAACTCAATATCAAAAAGTAGAAAGCATTAAGTTAGGAAATTATAGATAAAATGGTGAGTTAAAAAGTGAAAAACAATTTTTGACTGAAAATAAGTCCAGAGAAATCTTCAGCAAGAAGATAGCATTTCTGTGACATAAAAATTATAATCCAAAATTACAGAATTGGTAATAGAACAGAGGGAATCAATGGAGATGAAATGCGAGTCAGTTGTTGACAACAGTACTTATCTTTTTTAAAAAACAACTCTTTTTTTTTCTTTATTGATTAGGGTATTACATATGTGTCCTTATCGCCCCATCTTAAACTTAGTACAAGTATACCTAGCCTAAGGACAGAAGGAATTATGTATGAAAGCATGTCCAAGCATAAAGCATTCTATAGTTAGGCCTTTGAGAAATAAAATAAATGGTGTTGCACCAAATTACATCTTTTTCTTGGCCTCGGGTGTTTCTAAATAGTTCAATTCCTAAATTTCTCTAACCAGGGGTAGGGATTACAGAACTATCATGCAGATTAGTTGTGACTTCCATGTTACTCAGCTTTACCTCTAATACAGGCCTGCTTCTGAGTTCCAAAGGAGGGTCCAACAGAACTCTCATGAAAATCTCCTGCATTTCTCCATGAGCTATCTCCAGATACAGGGATGCTGATGTTGGTGTCTGGAAATTGCGTAGTTCCCCTGGAGCTATCCCATGTGGACACAGCGTTAGTTTCCATTGCTTGGGCCTGCTCTCAACCAAAGGTTTTGTCAAATAAATCCAAGTCCTGTCAATACAAGGCCATCTTCTCATGCCTCAAGAATATTAAAAAATCCCCATGGTTCTGAAATTGTTCAGATAGGTGATTTCAACTTTGTGACACAACTTAATAATGCAGGAGTATTAGATAGCTAGGATAGAGAGTTCCAATGAACTATATAAACTTTTGTTATTAAAATTAAAAACATTTTTAAAGATTTATTACAAGTGATCCCCTTATCCACAGTTTCCCTTTCTGGGTTTTCCTTACCATGGTCAACCACATTCTGAAAATATAAAATGAAATATTCCAGAAATAAAGAGTTCATACGTTGTAACAAAAAAGTAATGAATAAAAATAAAAATAAAAAAGGTATGTTCCAACTTGACTGGCTGTTCTGCAATTAATTGTTTGTGGGTGGCAGCCAGCTCATCAACGATTTGGACCCAATTGCAGAAAAGATTATTATTTTTAAGTTTTCCTTGATCCTTTCTTTTCACCTGTCTATCCTCCAAGCAAGCCTAATTCCTTAGCTACTTTTTCTGGATTCTCTGGAAGATTGTCAATCATTCCACTGACACTAAATATGGAAAGAATTGCAAGGGCTGCATATCTGAGCAAGGAACATAGCCCATTTCTGTGGAGTTGTGTCCCTACAACCCCTCACACTTTGATGTATTCAAAACACTGAGATGGTCAATCTTGTCAAATGTCCAAGTGATAAAGTTAGTTAGCAATGATCTTTGTGGTCACTATCTTTGCATTTTAAAAGATGTGGAATTGTATACAAGTAAAACATTAGGAGATAGCACTTTAAGAACAATAACCGTCTGAGGGAGGCTATTGGAGTTAGCGGCTCACATCTACTAAGTTCCCATCTTGAAACTTTCTGAATGAAGCTGCTTAGAGCTCATCTTTCCTTCTTCACTTACTGCAGCTCTTACCAAAGTTCCTGCCACAAGCAATATACGCTTTATTGTGGTGGCAACTTTGCAATGTTTTTCTCAGTTAGGTGACTTTGGGCAAAGACACACCTGTTTCAGAGTTCTCAAACAGAAGATGCCAGGCCTCGGCCTTGCACCGTCAAGAAGGGTGATGCTGGTCTAGGATGTATTCTCTGCTGTTCCTTCATCTCCTCTTCTAAGTCCAGCTGATTGTCATATTGTTAACAAACCTAACAATCCCTAGCATAGCTGGTAGGGAGACAGCAAAAGGAGAGAGCGCTGGAAGCAATAGGGCTCCCAATACAGTGGGCTCTGTTTTTTGTTTAAAAAACCTCTTAAACTTAAACTTAAAACTTACAGTTTACAAAATTGGGGGAAAACGAAGGAAGGGCCTCTTCAAAAGTATTTTATTTATTTTTTAAGTTCTGGAATTAGCTACGATTTTATTTGTATTATGCAATTCATGACAAAGTGACACTCAGATGTCTTTTGTGGTGGGGGGGGGGGGGGTTAAGCATTGTCCCCCAAACCAGAAGTGGGAATCTATTTTGGAAATTCGCTTCCTAACCCGGGAGTGGGAAGATCCAGTTGCGTTCCAGCCCAGGAGTGGTCAGAGGTGCCTGGCTGCCCAGGTTAGCAGGATAGCATAACAAGGCCTTGCTGGGCGGCAGGACAGAAATGAAGAAAGCTGCCTGCAAGTGACCTTAGTCATCACGATGTAAACACTGTGCCATGGTAACTTGAAACTTTGAATGAAGTTTCTGCCTGCAAGTGACCTCAGTCATCACGATGTAAACACTGTGCCATTGTAAACATTGATTTCAGAGAGGAAGGGAGTGGGAGTGAGAGGGGGACAGTTGGGGGCAACCAGGCAGGTAGGGGGTGCAGTTGGGGGCAATTAGGCCGTCAGGGGGGGCAGTGAGGGGAGACTAGGCCAGCAGGGGGGAAGTTGGGGGAGACAAGGCCAGCAGGGGGGAGCAGTTAGGGGCAAATTGGTGAGTTTGCACCATCTTAAATAAAACTAACTTAAAACTTTAAATTCAGTTTTTACACTGTAGAGAGGTTTTTGGTTGTTGTTTTGTTTTAATTTAATATAAAACTACACCTATTGTGACAGAACAAGCTTTAGTTGTTTTACCTCAGCAGTTTGAAGCAGAAGTAGGACACAGGATGAAGAGAGTAGTTTTGCCTGGAAAACATGGTTCAGTGGTTGAGCATCAACCTCTGAACCGGGAGGTCACTGTTCGGTTCCTACTCAGGGGCACATGCCCTGGTTGCAGGCTCAATCCCCAGTGTGGGGTGTGCAGGAGGCACCCGATCAATCTCTCTCATCATTGGTGTTTCAATCTCTCACTCCCACTCCCTTCCTCTCTGAAATCAATAAAAATATATTTTAAAAGAATGTAGCTTTGATTCAGAATTGTTCAGGCTTTCTGTGACCTCCATCTGCCCATGTACTCCTCAGTTCACATCTGAGTGTCACTTTGTCATGAATTGCATAATACAAATAAAATCGTAGCTAATTCCAGAACTTAAAAAATAAATAAAATACTTTTGAAGAGGCCCTTCCTTCGTTTCCCCCCAATTTTGTAAAGAGCAGGACTGAAACAGACCAACTGGACTTGGCTTCTGTACAGTTTTCACTGCATGGATCTTGGGGTCTGGGTAGCAGGGGAAATCCGGGTCTGCATGGACCTGCTCGCGAGCTCCTGCAGGGCAGGCTCTGCTTCCTGGCTAATGTGTGGTTTACCGTGGCACAGTGTGTTACATTGTGATGACTGAGGTCACTTGCAGGCAGCTTTCTTCATTTCTGTCCTGCCGCCCAGCAAGGCCTTGTTATGCTATCCTGCTAACCTGGGCAGCCAGGCACCTCTGACCACTCCTGGGCTGGAACGCAACTGGATCTTCCCACTCCCGGGTTAGGAAGCGAATTTCCAAAACAGAATCCCACTTCTGGTTTTGGGGACAATGCTTAACCCCCCCCCAAAAGATAAACAGTGAACAGATAGGAAAAGCGATCAGTAATCCATCGCTATTGTCATAGTTAAGGGGAGTATGGACCTGGACTCTGATGATGGCCCGAGAGACTGTGGCCAGAGACTGAGGGAGGACTGAGATGGGGTGGCTGGTTTCCGATATGGTTTCTGAGCTTGGAAGCAAATGCCCAGTCTCTTTCCTGAGACTGGAAAGATGAGCAAGCTGGAAAGGAAAAATCATCCTATAGTTTTAGATTCATTGTGCTTGAATGGTCAGCAGAAAATTTACACAGACATAAAAGTAATTATTTTAAAATTGGAACTAGGCTCAGAAGAGTTCCAGCTGGAAGTCTAAATTTTGAATTTTACAAAAAAGTGGTTTTAGGAGATGTTTTGTAATACCAAAAGGTTGTTAAGAAATAACAGAAAAGAAGGTGGGAAAGAATAATATCATAGGAGGGAAAGGAGATTACTAGGAAGGTTTTGTATCCTCTTTGGTGATTGTAAACTTGAGAAGACAAAATTCAAGTAAGATCAATATTGAATAGTGAGAAACAAAAGTACCTTTTCACTGATTTACCTGTTTCATTGTCAGTGAATACAGCTCTCTCTCTCTCTCTCTCTCTCTCTCTCTATATATATATATATATATATGTATATATATATATATATATATATACAGTCTCTCGGGCCATATATATATATATATATATACAGAGAGAGAGAAAGAGAGAGAGAGAGAGATCTATGTATCCTATATAATAAAGAGATAATATGCAAATTAACCCTCACGCCATCACAAGATGGCTCCCTACAACCAGGCTGGCAGGCGGTTTGGGAGGGACGACCAAATGACTGAACAGCAGGCTACATGGGGTGACCAGGCCTGTGAGGGGGCAGTTGGGGGAGACCAGGTCGGAAGGGGGAGAGTATGTGACCAGGCCAGTGGGGAAGTCAGTTAGAGGTGACCAGGCCAGCAGGGGGAGTGCAGTTGGGGGCGACCAGGCCAGCAGTGGGGGCAGTTGGGGGCAACCAGGCTGGCAGGAGAGGCAGTAAGTGGTGACCAGGCCAGTGGGGGAGGAAGATAGGAGCGACCAGGCCAGCAGGGAGGGGGAAGTGGGGTGTGACCTGGCCAGCAGCAGGGGGTAGTTAGGGGAGACAAGGCTGGCAGAGGGGGACAGTTGGGGGCAACCAGGCAGGTAGGGGGTGCAGTTGGGGGCAATTAGGCCGTCGGGGGGGGCAGTGAGGGGAGACTAGGCCAGCAGGGGGGAAGTTGGGGGAGACAAAGCCAGCAGGGGGGAGCAGTTAGGGGCAACCAGGCCGGCAGGGGGGGACAGTAAGGGGTGACCAGGCTGGCATGGGGGGGCAGTTAGGAGAGACCAGGCAGGCAGGCAGGTGAGTGACTAGGAGCCAGCAGTCCAGGATTGTGAGAGGGATGTCCGACTGCCGGTTTAGGCCCGATCCCTGGGAAGACTGAAGATGACTGAAGACTGAAGAGCTTGGCTTCTCTGCTGCGGCCAGAGCAAAGGCCTGGGTTCCGGGTGCCAGAGGAAAACTGGTGTCGGCAGCCAGGGGAAGGAAGGCCTATTGCACGAATTTCTTCGTGCAACAGGCCTCTAATATATGTATGAATATATATATATATATATATATATATATATATATATATATATGCTGTACTATTTATAATTTCAAAATTGTAGATAAATAAATATATAACATACATTTTATGTATTTATAGTTATAATATATATAATAATTTTTATGAAAGGAATTATCAAGTGAAAATTATTTATTTCCATATAAAAATAATTTGCTATGATGTTACATCAAATTATTTTATATATTTACTAGAGGCCCGGTGCACAACATTCATGCATGGGGGGTGGCGGGGGGGGCCTCAGCCTGGCCTGCACCCTCTCCTAGTCCAGGACCTCTCAGAGGATGTAAGCCTTCCAGCTTAGGCCTGCTCCCTGCCACCGCCACTGCACTCACCTGCCATGAGCCTGGCTTCTGGCTGAGCTCCTTCATTGAGTACCTGCCCCCTGGTGGTCAGTGTGTGTCATAGCAACTGGCCGTTCAGCCATTCGGTGGATTGGCATATTAGCCTTTTATTATATAGGATACCTTTGAAGTTTGGTAATAGTAGTTTCATATATATGGACATTCAGCACCTGGGTCTTCCAGAGATAATGTGATTCTGCCTTAAAAAAAAAAACTGATTAAATCTTATTGAACCAGATGGGCCAACTCTGAATACATTTGGGGCAGAGGAGTAGAGTTATTATGTATCCTTTTCCAATAACTGTATTCATAAATGTGTTGTATTTTCAACTTGTGATAGAAATTGTATTTGAAAATGCAGTAAAACTGCTAAACAAAGCATGTTCAGTATTTTCCATTGCACTTGGAAGAGATAAAGTGTATTGTAGCATATGTTGTTAGCAAATGAATCTCTGGTGACATTTAAGGTTATAAAGATGATCAATCAACCTGAGAAAATAATTCACTCAAACCATGAAAATATGAGTTATCATGTTTTTCTAAATTAACCGAATCTGTAATAATCAACCCATGACCATTGAAAAATACATTTTACAATTTCTAAAATTATTTCAAGACACAGTGGGAAATTTCTAACAAATAAGACATTGCTGAATGTGGAACCGCAATACTGCTCAAGTAATTTGCCCTCATTTCTGTGACAGATATTCCCAAGCAGGAGCATGCTATATGGAAGTTCTACTAGGACAGTGATGGTGAACCCATGACACGCATGTCAGAGGTGACACGCGAACTCATTTTTTTGGTTGATTTTTTTTTGTTAAATGGCATTTAAATATATAAAATAAATATCAAAAATATAAATCTTTGTTTTACTATGGTTGCAAAGATAAAAAAATTTCTATATGTGACACGGCACCAGAGTTAAGTTAGGGTTTTTCAAAATGCTGACACGCCCAGCTCAAAAGGTTCGCCATCACTGTACTAGGATGTGCCCTTCTGTTCAAACATTTGAAACTACATTTTTACTTGCTTTTAATACTTCCAGTTTGTACAGGATGATAAGCTTGTTTTTGCCATGTTTGATTTAGTGGTTTTCAATAATCAGTATTATTAGCTACCTTTTTAACATGCTTTCTTTTTGCATAGGTTCCCTGAGAGATTAATGTTTTTACAGATTATCTATGTACTGAAAATCTAAGTTTATATGGCTGCCTGGTAACTCTATCTTGATACCTAGGAGTTACTTTGCTACTTTACTTTTAAATCTCTACTTCTCTCCAACCCTTTTCTACCTTACTATTCTAGGCCATTAGCATCTCTTTTCTGGTATGTGGTTCTCTCCTTCTCTATTGGATTCTTTTGAATCACATTGGTTTATAGTCACAAAGCAAACATTTCTCATAATACCTTGCTATCATAAATACTTTGTTGATAAAATAGACAAAAATATTAAAATATCAAGAGAAAACTTGGGATTACTTAGATTCCCTGTCCTTGCTATTTTTTTACTATTTAAACTATCAAATTCTGAGAGGAGAATATTAATATCCTTCACTCTGTTAGTGGATCCATAAATGTGTGCTGATGCTTTTAAGAGTTCTTGATTTATGTATTTTTATGCTGTAATTTTTGATAACTTTTGGACTCTTGATGTGAGTTGATCTGTGAGTATTAATGACTCCCAGCATTAAGTGTGTTTTTTTTCTTTTTTTAAATGTATTTTTATTGATTTCAGAGAGAAAGGGAGAGAGAGATAGAAACATCAGTAATGAGAGAGTATTACCGATCAGCTGGACCCCCGAACACCCCACACTGGGGATGGAGCCTGCAACCCGGCATGTGCCCCTACAGGGAACAAGCCCCCACTGGGAGTCCAACTGTTACCTGTGTTAACATAAAAACATTCAAACCTGTAAAGAATTTTTGTGAGTTTATTTGAGCCAAACTGTTGATAATTGCAGGGAAGCAGAACCTCAATGGATTGAGATAATGCTCCGGAGAATGGCAGGTTACATCTATATTTATACACTAGAGGCCTGGTGCACGGATTTGTGCATTGGTGTGGTCCCTTGGCCTGGCCTGCACCCTCCTGCAAGAATCCGTGCACCAGGCCTCTAGTCTATATATATAAAAGCCTAAGCCAGGTCCTTTGGCCCAGCCTACAGGGACTGGGCTGAAACCAGCTCTCTGACATCCCCCGACGGGCCCCGGATTGCGAGAGGGCAAAGGCCAGGCCAAGGGACCCCACCAGTGCATGAATCCATGCACCAGGCCTCTAGAATGCATATAAGATCTTTGGTTAATCTCTTCCCACCCTCCCCTCTCCCCCTCCCCTCTGAGATTCATCAGCCTGTTCCATGTTTCCATGCCTGTGGTTTCCGTTCCTGCATTGAGCATTTGTCCCCTGGTGGTCAGTGCGCAGCATAACTACTGGCTGGTCGGCTGGTCACTTAGGCTTTTATATATATAGACTGCAATCAAAGGAAGGGATATAGGTGGGTTATATGAAATCCAATGGTGGTAGACTAGAGAGGCAGGAGAAAGCAAAGCGGGGAAACCCCTGGGATTGGATAACAAGTAAAATGATAAACACATACTTAGGTGGGTGCAGGAACAATTAACATGATAACAATAAAGGAACGTGTGGTATCTGTCCTGGCGTCCTGGTTGTGCCCTGAGGGGTCTGGAAAAAGGGAAGTTACAAGTTACCCAGACTCTTCAAGGGTATGTTATTATAGATGCAAAAAGACAGATAGGCTCAGTTAAGGTAAAGGTTGACCTTGTTAGTGAAGATAGCAGCTTAGGATGTAACCACCCACCATAACAGTTTAATTTCTGACCATCCTTTGTGGTTACTTTAGTTTTCTGAGTTTGCAAAATCATCATGCAGGCCTTCCCTGAGCTTGTCAGGTTAGCATGTGGCCCCTTTTATACAGACCTGGTTCATATGTCAATGCTCAACCACACCGGCAGGCCAGCTGGGCTCAAGCTGCTCTTAATGGTACCTGAGGCTGGTCCCTCACCCTTGGTGTCATCAGTAAAACTGGGTGGGTAGGTGAGGCAATCAGCAAGGGAATTATTTCTTGGACTGCTGAGGTGTGAGGGGTGGATGGCAAGGCTTCCTCTGTCCCCGCAGGCTGTGGGCTAGGAGGGCAGGTATTTGAGTTTCAAGGACTGTGCGACCAGGAGGCCTCAGGACCCCACTCCTGCTTCTCCAGCTCATTCATTCCCTGAGCAGGGTCTCTCTATGCCAGTGATGGCGAACCTTTTGAGCTCGGAGTGTCAGCATTTTGAAAAACCCTAACTTAACTCTGGTGCCGTGTCACATATAGAAATTTTTTTATCTTTGCAACCATAGTAAAACAAAGACTTATATTTTTGATATTTATTTTATATATTTAAATGTCATTTAACAAAGAAAAATCAACCAAAAAAATGAGTTCGCTTGTCACCTCTGACACATGTGTCATAGGTTCGCCATCACTGCCTATGCGGTAGATGTTACTACTGTAATCCCATTTTACAGATAAAAAAAACAAAGGCTCAGCATTGAGATGGGTCTTACCTGAGCCCCAACCTCGAAAGGAGCCCAGGACCCTCTTCCTCAGCCTGGCGGCAGGGCCTCGTCCTACCTCCCGCTCGACAGACCCGCGCAGTGGGCCGGACTCCAGGGGTTCGAGTCGTGGACGTTCCTGAGCAGTCCGCGCCGAGGCCGCCTCTGCCTGGCGGAGGTCTGGAGCCTCCCTCCCCACCAGGCCTCCCCGTACCTACCTCCTCCCCTAAGCGCAAACACAGCCTGCTGCTCTGGGAACGCCTGAGTCCACAGGTCCTTCGGGCGCTGGTCTCATTAAGTGTTTTGACTTCTTGAATTTCTGTTGCTTCTGAATTAGGGAATTGTTCACTCTGTTATTTAGCCATATATATTTGGTTGAGAATCATAGCATTTAGCATTATAAAGTGGGCTTAGTTGTATATTTTTATCTTTTCATGGCCTATATTTACCCACATTTTATATTAGGATTGTGAATTATGATATTTTATTGTTTGTACTTGCCTAAAATACTTTGCCCATTTTTTTACTATTATTATTTATGGATCACTTTTTTTTATTTTATGTTTCCTTTATACAGTTTAAAGTTAAGATTCATATGCATATTTGCACGTGCACACATGCACATACACCAACTAGAAAATCTTTTTCTTTTAAAAAATGATTTAAGATATTTGCATTTATTGATACTACTAATGTGTTTGGTCTCTACTGTCTTATGGTATAATTACTTTATGTATTATGAAATATTTAATATATTTCTGTGATTAATTTTGCAGATATATTTCTATATTTTCTTTTCATATTTAAGAATTTTTGTATTTTGGTTTGAGCAGTCACCTTTTACTACTATCTTTAATTATGCCTTTAGTCCCATTTCCTTACTTTTGCTTCTAATATTTGTTTTGTCAAATTTAAATCATAGTCTTTGACACACACATATTTTCTACACTGTGTAGATATAGATAAAATTATTCACCTTCCCTCTTACTCTCTCATCATATTTTTACCTCATGAATACAAGTCTTGGCAATAATTATTTTATAAGACACCAAAAACACAACAAAAATAAAAATCAATAAGTGGGCTACAGTCATGAATTGCTTAATGATAAGGATATGTTCTAAGAATGAATCATTAGGCAGTTTTTTCATTAGGCAATTTTGTCATTGTACAAACGTCATAGAGTGCACTTATACAAACCTTGATGGTTACTACTCACCTTCACTATTTGGCATAGCTTATTGTTCCCAGGATGCAGAACTTTACAGCCTGTTACCATACTAAATACTATAGGCAATTATAAGACAATAGTATTTGTGTAGCTAAACATATCTAAACATAGAAAAGTATTGTAGTAAAAATACAGTATAAAAGATTTAAAAAAAATGGTACTATATGGGATACTTACTATAAATGAAGATTGCAGGACTGGAAATTGCTCTGAATATATCAGTGAGACAGTGAATAAATGTGAAGCCCTAGGACAGTACTGTGCACTACTGTAGACAACAAACACTACACACTGAGGCTACACTAAATTTATTTTTTTTCTTCAATCATAAATTAACCTTAACTTATTGTAATTGTTTTACTTTATAAACTTTTAATTATTTAAACTTTTCAACTCTTTTGTAATAACAGCTTAAAACACAAACACATCATACAGCTATGCAAAAATATCTTTTTTCTATACTTATTCTATAAGATTTTTTTTGTTTTACTTTTTAAACATTTTTTTGTAAAAATCTAAAACACAAACACAAGTGTAACATAATTGTATGAGTTACACTTTTATATAACTCCATATTTAATCACTTTTATTTATTTATTTTTTTAATATTTTATTGATTTTTTACAGAGAGGAAGGGAGAGAGATAGAGAGTTAGAAACATCGATGAGAGAGAAACATCGATCAGCTGCCAAGGCGGGTGCCATGTGACAGCTATGCAAAAAATATCTTTTTTCTATACTTATTCTATAAGCTTTTTTTGTTTTACTTTTTAAACATTTTTTTGTAAAAATCTAAAACACAATACATCTTAACTTAGGCCTGTACAAGGTCTGGATCATCTATATCACTATCATCTACTTTCATATCTTGTCCCAGTGGAAGGATTCAGGGGCAATGTTCCGTGACAGCAATGCCTTCCTCTGGAACACCTCCTAGAAGACCTGCCCGAGGCTCTTCTTGAGAAGGTGTCACTCTTTTCAGAAATATGCTGATGGTCGTTTTCTTGGTTCATTTCTTTTTTCATAATTGGTTTGTAAGTAGATAACGCACCATGGAAAGCATTCAGTGTTTGGGTCCATTTTCTCAATTTTAAAAACATACATGTATATTTTTATTGATTTTTAGAGAGAGAGAAAGGGAGAGAAAGAAACATCAATGTGAGAGTAGAACATCCATCAGCTGCATCCTGCATGCCCCCCACCAGGGATCAAGCCCGAAACCCAAGTATGTCACTGGGAATCAAACCAGCAACCTTTCAATGAACGGGATGACGCCCAACCAACTGAGCCACACTGGCCAGGGCTCTCAATTTTTTAAAGGAGTTTGTTGAGTTCTGCAAAAGCTTCTGCAAATCCTTTCACTGTAAATTTTATTGGGATTCTTTTTTTCTATTGCAGATGCATTTTTTCTTGCCTCTTCTTCAGCTATGTACTAGTATTCCTGTTCCACTTCTAACAACTCTTCATTAGTCAGTTCCTCAGGAACCATATCTAGGAGCTCAATGTCATTCTCATCCACACCCAGGTGAAAGTTGATTACCATCTCAGTCAGAACCTTGTTGATTTTGCAGCCTTCCATCCTTGGCAAGTCCTTTGAAGTCTTGCCACTCATTCACTTTTTGGCAACATCACCCCAAGTCCAAGCAAGGTTCTTGATATAGTCATGGATGTTGTAATCCTTCCAGAACTGGGTCAGTACATTCTCAGTGTCTTCCTCAGTTGCAGTGATAACCTAGACAAGGGTCCTCCTCAGGTAGTACCCTTAGAAACTGCTATAATCCCATGATTTAGTGGTTGGATCAAAAATGTGCTGTTTGGGGGGAGTAAGACCACATTGATATTGGGATGAAGATCACCAATAAAAAGAGTATATCTGGAATTATTATCAACAATGAGACAAATCTTAAGAGCTGTATTATTTTCCAAATAAACTGCTCCCATTCATCTGGCCTAGCAGTTCAGGTGAGCCTCTTAGAAGAGGATCTAGGTAATCCACGACTTTTTATTTCTCCTTTAGTACATTGGCAGTGTGTGCTTAATGATATGTTTGAAGGCGCTGGAGTTCTCATTGTGCCAGATCACAAAGGGTTTCAATTTGTTGCCCGCAACATTGCCCTCAAGCAAGATTATTATCCTTTTCTTAATATTCTTGAAACCAAGCATTGAATTGTCCTTCATATAAATGAAAAGCCTTTCACACATCCCTTTCTAGAATAGGGAGGTTTTATCTATGTTGAATATTTGCCCTGGCAAGTAATTTTTCTCTACAATCAGCTTATCCAGGATTTCAGAAAATTCCTTAGCTGCTTTCACATCAGCTCTATCAGTCTCACCACTCACTTTCACATTCTTGAATTTTTACAGTATCCAAAGCTAGCAGTAAATTCAACAGCATAGTCCGTTCCAGCCTTTTTGTTCAACATCACAAAAAACTTTTTGCTTTAGCCATGACCCTCATACTGTTGAGAGGGATACACTTTTATGTCTGGTCTTCAATCCAGGTCATTGGAAGTTTCTCTATGTCTGATATAGGTCCTTCTTGGTTTTTTGATAGTCTTGTTGCCTTCAGTGAAGAATATCCTTTAACAGCTATCAGTTTTTATCATTTTGTTCTTGTTCTTAAAGATTGTAGTAATAGTGGGATGGGACGTGTCTGACTGGTGAACAATAACCATCATTGATTTTTCACCTTCATCATATTTAATCACTTTTCATTTAATTTCCAGGTCAATCACTCAATGTGGCCTCCTACTGACAACATTAGCAGTGGGGCCATGATTATCAAAAAAACATGAAATTAAATCAAGAACAAGATAAAATGGTGCAATAAAGAGATGCAGTAAACACAAACAGTTTCCAGCATAACACTGCACACTGTTTTACAGCAGACATTTTTTATAAATAGATATAGTAGATTGTAAAATAATGATAAATACTATATTTAGTTGAATCATAAACCAGTAGCAGCTGTTTATTATTATTAATAAGTGTTATCTATAATAATAAAAGCATAATATGCAAATAGACCGAACGGCCAAACAGCAAAACAACCATCCAGACGACTACGTTATGACAGGCACTGGAGCCAGACCAGCCAAGGCGGGTGCCATGCGATTGGTCAGAGGGCCCCGCCATTGCCCCATGATTGCCCAGCAGAGGGAGGTCCAGGCCACTGGCAGGCAGGGCAATTGATCGGTGGGGGGGCTCCGTGATTACCCCAAAGAGGGAGGCCCAGGCCACCCTCTGTAGGGCGATCAATCAGGGGTGGGGGGCTCCACAATTGATCGCCCCAAAGAGGGAGGCCCAGGCTACCGACCAGTGGGCTAAGGTGGGTGGGCGGTGCTTCCCTCTATGGGGCAATCAATCATGGAGCCCCGGCTGGGTGGGTGGGACCTCCCTCTGAGGGGCTATCGATTGCAGAGACCCGGCCAGGGGGAGGCCCCAGCTACTCGGCCGGCAGTGCTGTGGCAGGTGGGTGGGGCCTACCTTTGCGGGGCGATGGATTGCGGAACTCCCAGACTGTGAGACGGTGCAGGCCGGGCTGAGGGACCGCCCCCCTCCCGAGTGCATGAATTTCATGCACCAGGCCTCTAGTGTACTGTATATAATTGTATGAGTTACACTTTTATATAACTCAGCACAGTAGGTTATTTACACAAGCATCACCACAAACACAAGAATAATGTGTTGCACTATGCTAAAACAATAGCTATAACATCACCAGGCAATAGGAATTTTTCAGTTCCATTATAATTTAATGGGACCATCTCATATATGTAGCTCTTCACTGACTGAAATTTAAGCTACTCATGACTGTACATCAAACTTAAAAGCTTTTGCATAGCACACAAATAAAACAATCAACAAAATAAAATGGCAATCTACAGACTAGGAATAAATATTTGCAAACCATATATTAGATAAGGGGTTAATAACCAAAATATATAAAGTACTCATACAACTCCATAAATTTATTTTTTAAAACAATCCAGTTGAAATAAAAGGGGACATATGTAATACTTTCAACAGTAAATATTTAATTAAAAAATAAAGTACAAAAAGAAAAAAAGAAAAATGGGCAGAGAAACTAAATAGACACTTTCCCAAAGAAGGAATATACATGGGCAACAGGTACATGAAAAGATGCTCAACATCACTAATCATCAGGGAAGAATAGAGAAATGCAAATCAACACACAATGAGATATTACTTCACACTTGTTAGAATGACTGTCATCAAGAAGAAAAGAGAGAGCAAGTAGTGAGAGAATGTAAAGTGTATTCCTGTACAATAATGATAGGAATGAAAATTGTTACAACTACTATGAAAAACAATATGGAGGCTCTCCCAAGTTAAAACAAACAAACAAATAAACAAAAAACCCACTGTTAATGTTTGATATATCATCAAGGTTCTTTGAAACCAACTGAGTATTTTTTTAATTTTTTGTTTATTTTAAAGCAATTTAAACTATTTTAAGGTTTGATTTTTATATTTTCTTAGAAATCGAGAGAGTAAAGAGAATAATGCTTTATTATTATTTGAATGGCATAAAGTTCATTATAACTTACATTTAACATATGAGCTATTAGACCCTTTTATAAATCATAAGATATACTAACAGCTTTGATGATCTTTTCTTTCCTATATTTTGAAATATTTTGCTATTCCACTTTATTAGGGAGTATTTCATAATTACCCATAATTTAACCCAACCATTCAAAAATATATTAAAATACTTAGAAAAATGGAAAGATTGGTGACTTCTCCTAGGAAGATGATACAGTTTTGAAATAAAGCACCACAATGACATATCCTTCAGTATTCATGTTGTTAAAGTACTGAATCATCTTTCAAGTAGGTAAAAAGGAACTCTAAAGACACTATCTTTTTAGCTTATTTTTTTCACCTTTTATTGAACACGGCTGAATATGAAGTATTTTTTTAAATTGTCTGATTACAATGCAAGGAGAAAAATATTAACAGAGGGAAACACTTCAAAATTATTAGATGAATAAGATGATAAATTCAAAGAGATGGTGAGTGGCTCTCTGCTAGGATGATAGTGGTAAAATTCATAGTATGAAAAGCTCAGATTAATTCCTGAGTGGAAAATATGTCTATGGAATTAACCAAAGAATTTATATGTATATATACATAGTCTGGGATGGGGCAGGGGCTGGGTGAAGGGGAAAAAAGGGGGAAGAGTTGGGGGACATCCTATCTAATAAGGAGGGAATATGCTAATTGACCCTCACACCATCACAAAGATGGCAGTGCCCACAGCCAATAAGGAGGGAATATGCTAATTGACAGCCCCACCCTCAAAGATGGTGGCGCCCACAGCCACAAGATGGCAGTGCCCAGTCCACTCAACCCCACTGGGCCAGCAGGCATGAGCACCTGCCTCCGGAGTCCCCCAGTCCCTTCAGCCCCCCAGCCACCCAAGGCTGGCCCGAAGCACAGGCAAGCCTCAGATGGCAACTTCCCAGCCACCCAGGGCCTGACCGAGGCTCAGGTAACCAGGGCCAGCTGAGGCTTGTGCTGCCGGCGGTGGCAGCAGCAGAGGTGTGATGGGAAGTCGCCTTCCTCTGATCGCCGGGTCACCTCCCACCCCTGAGGGCTCCCAGACTGTGAGAGAGGATAGGCTGGGCTGAGGGACCCCCCCTCCAGTGCATGAATTTTCATGCACTGGGCCTCTAGTCTATAATAATGTCAACAAAAATAAATAAATAAGTGAAATAAGACAGTCAGAGAAAGATAAATATCACATGATCTCATTCATTTGAGGAATATAATGAACAATATAAACTGATGAGTAAAAACAGATCCAGAGACAGAGAAGCATCAATCAGACAGTCAAACCTCAGAGGGAAGGTAGGGGAGGGTGGAGGTAAGGGGGAGAGATCAACCAAAGGACTTGTATGCATGCATATAAGCCTAACCAATGGACACAGACACCAGGGGGGTGAGAGCATGGGTAGGGGGGTTGGGGGGCAATGGGGGATAAGAACACATGTAATATCTTAATCAATAAAAATAAATAAATCTTGCTGTCCCTCCCAGGGCCAACTAAAAAATAAATAAAATAAAATAAAAAATAAGCTATCTCATTCAGAAAATCATTCAACAGGAAGAATTTCATCTCACAACATTATGCAACAAGAACCTAACAATCCTATATACTAAAAAGATATGGAACAGTATTTGTTAATATTTTATGATGTTTATGCACAAGCATTTACTTGATAAGACCATTAGCACATAAATGCAAGAAATAAAAATAAATGGAAGAAAATAGATGATATAGATATGAGATTAGTGTTTCTAAATTAAAAATGAAAATGTGTTGTAATTATGAATCAAATAAGAAAGTTGTGCTTGCTTCAACAAAATTTGGATCTATTAAAGTGCTCAGGAGTTTTCATCTTGGTTCAAATACAAGAGGAACCTGAAGTAATGATAAGGAAGAACCTGCTAGAGATGTACTTGAAATATAGAATCAGAATTTACTAGATGAATACTTCTAGCTTCAGAAATGATAGTTGAAGAGCAGTTTGAGGCATTGTACATTTTATGGACATATACTTTCCAAATAGGGGGAAAATAAAATATAAGGTTAGCTATGTTTAAATTCTTACTAATATTTATAATGATGTTTTTCACTATCTTATTTAACTCCTATGTTATTATAAAATGACTTAAAATAATAATAAAAAAAACTATTGTCTGGAACAGCCTGTGTAATATTAGTATTATTTTTCCCTAAAAATATTTGGAAGGATGGAAGGATTCACTAAGGAAGCCACATGAACATGAATTTTCTCTCCTCCCAACTTTATTAATATATAATTGACATATAACATTGTGTAAGTGCAAGGTGTATACCTTTGATGATTTAATTAATACATATGCATAATGATTGCCAAAATGTTAGATAACTACCTGCAACCAAGGTACATGGCCTTGACCAGAATCAAACCCGGGACTCTTCAGTCCGCAGGCCGACGCTCCATCCACTGAGCCAACCCAGTCAGGGCTCCCCAGAACTTAATCTTATAACTTGAAATGTGTGCCCTTTGACTTATCTTTCTCCATCCACCCAACCCCCCCCTTATCCCCCAGACCTTGGCAACCACTATTCTACTCCCCATCTCTATGAATTTAGGGAGTATTTTATATTCTACATTTAAGTGAACTCATACATTATTTGTGTTTCTCTGGGTGACATGTCTCACATAGTATTGAAAGGATTTTAGAGACAGGAGAGGTAGTTTGAGGGAAGGGGGTCCATGGGAGAGGAATGCGTACCTGACAGGCAGAGACAACTCCAAGCTGCCAGATTGTTTATGAGAACATTACAAGATAAGGGGAAGAATAAGAGGGGTCACTGTGTGAGCTTTGAAACTTTGAAACTGATGCCATGCAGGGAAAGGCGGAAAGTGGCCAATTAGGAAAGAATGGGGGACATAAAATTAGGAAGGGTTTAATTAGAAAATGTCATGAAGAGACAAAGAAGCTTTCGGCATTTATAAACCTGTAGACAAAGAGACACAGAGGACTGGTTTTTCCCCATTTTAGAAAGAGATAGAGGTTTTTCTCATTTGGGGATCCCTTCCCAGGGGGTTCCCCTTTGTAGATACCTCCCCAGGGGAGTTTGTATGTTCTTCCACACTTTAGCTTAAAATATTTTGGTCCGAGAATTTTATTCTTCAAACTTCAGAGGACAAAAACCCCTGAAGAGAGTCCAAGCTTGCCATTCTGGGTATAAGCATAATGCCCTCGAGATCCATTCATGTTTTTCCAAATGGCAGAATTTTCTTTTTTTTTAATGGCTGAATAATATTCCCGTGTTTTTGTATGTATGCACACATTGTGTATATATATATATATATCTCCCATTTTTTTATCCATTTATCTCTTGATACATACTTAGATTGTTTCTATATCTTGGCTATTGTGAATAATGCTGCAATAAACATGGAGCTGCAGATTTCTGTTCAAGATAGTAAATTTTATTTCCTGCAGATATATACTCAGTAATGGAATTGCTGGATCATATGGCAGTTTTATTTTTATTTTTTGAGGACCCACCATACTGTACCAGTTTACATCCTACCAACAGAGCACAATGATACCCTTTTCTCTACATCCTGCCAACAGTAACCTCTAGTCTTTTTTATTTTATTTTTATTTATTGAATCTATTGGGGTGGCATTTATGTATAAAAACCTAAGCAACCTTTATGACAAATGACTGGAGTGACCAGAACGACCAGTCACTATGATGTGCACTGACCACCTAGGGGCAGATGCTCAATGCAGGGGCTACCCCCAGCCCACAGGCCCTGATCAGTGATGGGGCCTGCTGGCCAACTTCCTGGTCCCTCCCCCTGGCTGGCAGGCCCCGATTGCCTGATTGGGGCTGGGCCCCCCAGGCTGGAACATGGAACTGGGGGTGGGTGGTGGTGGATGCAGCCCCTTTCCCAGGGAGGCCAAGGGCCAGCTCCCTCCTTTGGGTGAGTGGCCAACCTCCTGGGTCCCTCCCCTGTCCCTCCCCCGGCTGGCAGGCCCCAATTGGCCCGCCGCCTAACTACCGTGGTGGTGGTGGGCCCCTCCCCCGGCCGGCAGGTCCTGATTGCCTGATCGGGGCTGGGCCCTGGGCTGGGACCAGGAACTAGGGGTGATTGGCAGTGGACGCAGGCAGTGAGGGAAGGAGGAGGGGGGAAATCAGGGAGGCAGGGAGGTGGGGAAGCAGGGAATCATGTGGTGGTGGTGCACTGGCATCAAGGAAAGGAGGAGGTGGGGAAGTGGGAAGGAGGGGAACCTAGTGGCCCTGATTCCTGGCCAAGCTTAGGGACTCCACTGGTGCAAGAATTTCGTGCACTGGGCCTCTAGTCCTATATAATAAGAGGTAATATGCAAATTAACCCTCAAGCCCTCACAAGATGGCTGCCTACAACCAGGCCAGCAGGGGGGTTAGTGAGGGACGACCAAACAACTGAAGAAGCAGGCTACGTGGGGCAACCAGGCCGGCAGGGCAGCTGTGAGGGGTGACCAGGCCCGTAGGGGGAGCAGTTGGAGGTGACCAGGCCAGCAGGGGGTCATTTGGAGGCAATTAGTCTAACAGGGGGGGCAGTAGGGGGCGACCAGGCAGGCAGGCAGGTGAGCAATTAGGAGCCAGTGGTCCAGGATTGTGAGAGGGATGTCCGACTGCCGGTTTAGGCCCCATCCTGGGGTTTGGGCCTAAACTGGCAGTCGGACATCCCCCGAGGGGTCCTGGATTGGAGAGGGTGCAGGCTGGGCTGAGGGGACCTCCCCCCCCCCCACACGAATTTCGTGCACCGGGGCTCTAGTTGGTTAATAAAATGACATAGGCTTCCGGTATGTTATTCTATAATACATCATCTGTATATTGTATTGTGTATTTTTTTATAATAGCCATTCTAATGGATGTGAGGTGATAGCTCATTGTGATTTTTATTTCCATTTCCTCGATAACTAGAGATGTGAAACATCTTTTCATCTACCTATTGGCAATTTTTTTTATGTCTTTAGGAAATATATATATATATCATATCCTCTGGCCATTTTAATCAGAATATTGGCTTTTTGCTATTGAGTTGTATGAATTCCTTATATATTTTGGATTATTAACCTCTATCCACATTTATGGTTTAAAAATATTTTCTCCCATTCTTTGTGCTGCCTTTCCATTTTGTTGATTGTTTCTTTTTTTGTGTGAAATTGATTTTTACTTGGATATCCAGGGTGCAGCAAAAGAAAGATTACAGTTGTTCATATGGAAAATAATACAGTAATTAATAAAACTTAATGATAGAATAAACTCTTTCATATACTCACAACTGTAAACCTAGTTTCACCCCAGCCTGTAGTCTACTTGTTTATCTTTTGCTTTGTATTTATATTTTTTGGTGTCACATCCTGTGTAAAAGAACTTTTTCCCTATGTTTTCTTCTAGGAAGTTTATGATTTGGGTCTTACATTTAAGTCTTTAATCAATTTTGGGTTAATTTTTTGTGAGTGGTGTGAGGTAAGGGTCCAGTTTCATTCTTTTGCATGTGAATATCCAGTTTATTAAAAAGACTATCCTTTCTTCATCAAATATTCTTGGCTCTACTTTCAAATATTTGTTGATTGTATATATATGAGTTTACTTCTGGCCTTTGGATTGTTTCATTGGTCTATATGTCTGTTTTCATGATAACACCATACTGTATTGATTACTATAGCCTTGTAATATAGTTTGAAATTATAAAGTCTGATGCTTCTAGCAATTTTGTCCATCTTTCTTAGAATTGCTTTAGTTTTGGGGGCCTATTGTGTTTCCACAAGAACTGTAGGATTTGTTTTCTATTACTGTGAAAAATGCTATTGGAACTTTGTTAGGAATTGCACTCAATCTATAGATGGCTTTGGGCAGTATGAACATTTTAACAATATTGATTATTACAATTAATGGACACATTAATTGTATATCTATTTGTTTTGTTTCGTTTTTTGTTTTGTTTTGTTTTCAATTTCCTTTATCAATGCCCTGTCCTGTATTTTAAGGACTGCAAACTGCCTCCTGGCAGTTGATGCTTTTTCTTTCAGAGATCATTGCCCTATGTTGCCTGTTGTCCAGTATATAAAAATACCCATCATCAACTATGAAAGACATACAGTTCTTTTTGGAAATTCAAGGGAAAAACATATATTTTTGTTTTGATTACCAACTCTAGGGTCAGAAGGTGATTCAAGTATCACATCTAATTGTACAAATAGGTTTCCTGCCTTTTCTTTGTATCATTTTCTTATGATTGTAATGTAATCATAAATTTGTATTAGTTTAATGTTTTAATATTATTCATAGTCATTTTTATCATTATCCCTAATTTAAAAAAAAAATGAAAGCCTTTTAAATCTGTTTTATGTCCTTTAGATAATGCTCCCATTAATCTTTGAAAGTCCTCTTGTTTTATAGCATGACAAAATTATAGTCTAATCTGAGTCGCTTCCCTTACCTACAATAAGCTATTTTTGTTTTGTTTGTCAGTATATTTTTTCCTGAATATTTATTTGTATTTCTCTAGACCGAGGTGATTCTTTGTATAAGGAAGGAGAGGAGTTTCTTTGTATTATTTGCTTCCTTAATTTGTCTTTTACTGTGGTGTAGTTTGTTTAAAAACTGACATATTTTTATCTGTTTTCCGATCTTTTGTTTACTCTGATTTGGCTTCCTTAACCAATTCTGTTTGTCCTGGTTTTGATTATTTTCACTTACATGTAAACTGAAGCTTGTGCTATTGTCTATCTCCTGTTTATTCTGAGGGTATGCACAATGAAAGGCTATTGTTTTCTGATTGTCCTAAATGTATTTTGGAAAATTATAACCTGAGGGTTAGATATTAGAATCTGGGTGGGCACCATAACGCTCTAAGGACTTCTGCATTTCTTTCTTTGTCAACCCTTTGAAATTACATCCTGGGGTTTTGTTGTTGTTTTGTTCTATTTTGCATTATGCTGAGTGCACTACACTATGCCTCTAAAGCACTATTTTTATACCTCTCTTAATATTTGAAATATCATATATCACCTGTCTCCTCATGTTATATATTTATATGTATATTAGGTTAAGTAGATTTAATAAAAAATGTTTTCTCAAAAAAATTATATCTAATATGTAATTTCTATTTTATTCAACAGATCAGTGCCACAAATCACTATACCACATATGTTGGATAGTGTGCTGACAATAATATATTTAAAATATCATATAAAACCTAATTAGTAAATTGTATATGAATAGTGGTTAATAGAGCAGACTCTGTTCTAAGACTCACTTAGAACTTAGTGAGTTCTAAGATTTAAAAGTAACTGGAATCATCCCTCATAGAGATATCACAAGAAAGCCTTATTTTCTTTCCATTTGTAAATTTATCTAACATTACTATTGAAGTCTTAGCATATTTATGAAGGCTCAAGGTACCCTTGCAAAGTGTATTTCCCACACTTGAAAGTATTAAATAAAAGTTAACACTAA
>NW_005871057.1:8834955-9013912 GCF_000147115.1 Myotis lucifugus | reverse complement strand
TGTTTTTGACCATTTATATTTTCTCTATCTCAAAGGAATAGAATTTAGAATGTACTTCTTGACTTAACATTTACATTGAACTTAAAACATTTAACTTTCAGAGCATCTATAGACATACCATAAGGCATTATGTATTTTTAATATTATTTTCTTGAAAAATTTGCTATGCTTATGCTTTTGTGTACACAAAATAAAAAACAGTTTTCTTTACTAACAAATGAAAAAGTATTTTGAAAATTCAAAGTAACTTTTTAAATATTACTGAAATAAGTTTTTTTAAATATAGAAAGTTTAAAAAGTAAAAATAATATCATATTCTGATAATTTTATTACACTGAAATAACAACTGCTAATATCAAACATTGTTCCCAATTTATTTTTACAAACATCATTGTCTTGTAACACCATAGCTAAACATTGGCTCACAAATATATATTTTTCTATTTGAATATATTTTAAAGTATAATTGCTGAATCAAAGGAAATACATGTATTTTATGCTATTGATAAGTCTTCCCAAATTTCTATTTGAGAATATTGTGTCATTTTCATATGATTATATTATAATTCTTTGTAATTTGGGTAATATTCCAAATCTAGATAAATTTTTACAATCAGAATGTTGCTTTCTCTACAGAATCATTCCCAGATTACATAATTTTACTTATAATGTTTTGGTTCAAAATTGCTATGTATTTCCTGATTGAAAAATGTTATAGAAACATAAGTAGAAATATTTTTGATATTTCTCTTAGCAGTACTTTTTTTTTATCTATCTCCTTGGGCAAAATAAACAAAATAAAAATAAACAAATGGGAATGCATAAACTAAAAAGTTTTTGCAAAACAAAGGAAACCATCAACAAAATGAAAAGACAAT
Source organism: Myotis lucifugus (assembly GCF_000147115.1). Classification (NCBI taxonomy): domain Eukaryota; kingdom Metazoa; phylum Chordata; class Mammalia; order Chiroptera; family Vespertilionidae; genus Myotis; species Myotis lucifugus. The sequence goes on along the minus strand of NW_005871057.1, from coordinate 9,013,034 downwards.
CTACTGAGTAGAAGAAGATATTTGTCAATGATACATCCAATAAAGGTTTAATATCCAAAATTTATAAAGACCTGATACAACTCAACAGCAATAAAACAGACATCCAAATTAAAAATGGGTGAAGGACCTGAACACATCTCTTTAAAGAACACTAATGGCCAATAGACATATGAAAAGATGCTCAATGTCAGTAAGCAACAGAGAAATGCAAATTAAAACCACAATGAGCTATCACCTCATATCTGTCAAAATGACTATCATCAATAAGTCAACAAAAGTGCTGGTGAGGATGTGGAGAAAAGGGAACCCTCATACACTGTTGATGGGAATGCAGATTGGTACAGCCACTATAAAAATACTATGAAGGTTGCTAAAAAAAAAATTAAAATGAAACTGCTTTTTGACTCAGTGATTCCACTTCTGGGTATATGTGTGAATAAACCCAAACTCAAAAGAACATATGCACTCCTATATTCAATGTGGCATTATTTACAATAGCCAAGATATGGAAGCAATCCTAGTGTCCATCTATAGATGAATGGATAATAAACCAGTGGTACATATATACAATGGAATATTACTCAACCATAACAAAGAATGAAATTTTATTTTATCAACAGTATGGATAGACCTAGAGGGTATTAGGCTAAGTTATATAATTTAGACAGAGAAAGACAAATACTATATGATTTCACTTATATGTCCAATCTAGATAAATAACAGATAAATAAAATTGAAACAAATTCATAAATACAGAGAACAGACTGATGGTTGATAGAGGGTTTGAGAGTTGGGGGATTGAAGGAAGAGATTAAGAAGTACAAATTGGTAGTTACAAATAGTCACAGGGATATAAAGTACCACATAAGGAAGATAGTCAGTAATATTGTAATAATCGTGTATGATGCCTGTGAGTACTGGAATTATTGAAGGAAACACGTTGTAAAGTACATGATTGTCTAACTACTGTGCTACTATGCTATATACTTGAAACTGATAGAGAATGATATTGAATGTAAACTACAATTAAAAAGTAAAATTTAGCCCTAACTGGTTTTGCTCAGTGGTTAGAGCATCGACCTGTGGACTGAAAGGTCCCAGGTTCGATTCCGGTCAAGGGCATGTACCTTGGTTGCGGGCACCTCCCCAGTGGAAGGTTTGCAGGAGGCAACTGATCGATGTTTCTCTCTCATCAATGTTTCTAACTCTATATCCCTCTCCCTTCCTCTCTGTAAAAAAAATCAATAAAACATATTTTTTTAAAAAAAAGTAAATTTTAAACAAAAAGAAGAATGTAAATTATGGGTCTATAAATAAATTTTTGACCCATAAATACAAATTTGAAAGTGACACTATTCTAGAATTGGCATCACAAATGAAAAGAATAGATGATTTAATATATGGTGTGGCATACAATAATAGTGTTTACCAATATCCAGTTCTCCGTTTTTGGTTACTTTGCAGATTACTCTTGCCCACACCCTTGCAGTTAGAAGTTGTGATGTGACCAGTAATTACAGCCAATGCACTGTGACTAGAAGACCATGAGCTCTCTATATAGAAAAAATAAAATAAAATTCTTCCATCACCTCATAAAAGACACAAAGATAAATTCCAGGTGTATTGAAAATCTATCCATAAAAAACAAATTCAAAAGATAATAAAAGACATTTTCCATGCAACATTAAAAATGATAGGATTTTTAAAACATTGTATAAAACAATCGCACATTTGTGAAATAAATTTGAATAAAAAATATGATACTGCAAAAAATCATACCAAGAAAAGGAAAATATAAGAAATAGTTGAGAAAAATATTTAGATATTTTTAATATAAGCCAGTGATTCTCAACCTTCCTAATGCCGCTAACCTTTAATACAGTTCCTCATGTTGTGGTGACCCCCAATTGCATTGTTACAAATTGAACATAATTAAAGCATAGTGATTAATCACAAAATATAATATGTAATTATATATGTGTTTTCCGATGGTCTTAGGTGACCCTTGTGAAAGGGTCGTTCGACCCCCTACACTCCTACACATCAACTCCTACACATCAACAAGAAAAATAGAAATAACCCTGGAAAAAAATATGGCTAAAAGAAATGCACAAAAATTCTTTATAATATTATTTTTTAAATTCTTCAATTCTCTACCTTTCTTAAGCCTTTCCCTTTATTTCTAATGATATTTTTTATAATTTGTAAGGATCCATAAATTATTTACTGCATTAATTCAACAAAGAGATGTTGATTGCCAGCTATGTCCTTGATATTGTTCTAAATGTTTGGGGTACAGGCCTTAATTCGCATCCTGAAGTTCTTTATGTACATAAATACTTCATTCTAAAGATGAACCCAGGGAAACCCAGCACACAACTCAAAGTGGCACAATTTCCAGAATATGCTTAGTTTTAGACCAAATGATTCAACTATTCTTTTGATCATTTCAGATATTTTATATATTTTTTTAAAATGATCATTAATCTAAATGCATCTGTGGTTGGAGGATAGAAGAGTGAAATAGAAGACATAGAAGAGTAAAATGAAAAAATATTAGGTCTCTACTAATCTTGTTGACTTTAATTTTGCCTTTTTGCAGCTTATAAATTACTAGAGGCCTGGTGCATGAAATTTGTGCACTGGGGTGAGGGGGGTTAACCTCAGCCCAGCCTGAACCCTCTCCAATCTGGGACATCCCTCTCACAAGCCAGGACTGCTGGCTCCCAACCGCTCATCTGCCTGCCAGCCTGATCACCCCCTAACCACTCTTCTGCCAGCCTGATTGATGCCTAACTGCTCCCCTGCCAGCCAGATCGCCCCAATGTTCCTCCCCTGCTGGCCAGGTTGCCCCAACTCCCCTCCCCTGCTGGCCCAGTCGTCCCTAACTGCCCTCCCCTGCAGGCATGGTCCCCACTAACTGCCCTCCCTTCCCTGCAGGCCCGGTCACCCCTAACTGCCCTCCCCTGCCAGCTGAATCACCCCTAACTGCCCTCCCCTGCTGGCCTGATCTCTCACAGCTGGCCTCCCCTGCTGGCCATCTTGTGGCTATGGGCACTGCCATCTTTGAGGGTGGGGCAGTCAATTATCATATTCCCTCCTTATTGGCTATGAGTGCCACCATCTTTGTGATGGTGTGAGGGTCAATTAGCATATTCCTTCTTTATTAGCTAGGATTATAAACAGCCACACTTCTAGTTAAAATTAGATCAAGTGGGGCAATGCAGATGTAATACTCTAGGATCTACTCTGATTTAACAAAAATTATTGGAAAAATAAAAATTGTAACTCAGTTCTCAAATATATGTTGGTACTTATGCCCAAAACTTAACCTCCATTATCACTTCTCTTTCCTTTCTCCAGATTTACACCCAATAGCTCCTTTCAGTGCATCTTCAATGCATCTGGGATAAAAATTAGGCTCATAATTTTCTGGTTTCTTTCATTTTCATTAAATTATATTATGGGGAGAGGGATATTACTTAAATGTTATATCTCACTAATGAAAGTTGATTTTCATTAAATTATATTATGGGGAGAGGGATATTACTTAAATGTTATATCTCACTAATGAAAGTTGATATATCAGTTTTTCTCTTTTGAGTTCTGTTTCTCATTATGGACTTTTTGCAATGTATTAAGGACTTTATGGACTTTATGCAATGTATTAAGAATATCTATTCCAATCTTATGTGTGAAAGGGTGATAATTTATAAAGTTCTGGCTCTTAATATATATGGTAAAGAAATACTTTCAACCAAATTAATTGTTAGTAATTATGTGCCTCTTTTCTACAGGAGAGAATGTTTAAATTTCATCAAGTGAAACATATTTTTGAAATTCTGGATAAAATGAGATGCCTGAGAAAACGTTCTACAGTGTCATTCTTGGGAGTTCTTGTAATTTTTCTTCTATTTATGAATTTGTACATTGAAGATAGCTATGTTCTGGTAAGTTTTGGAAGTTGTTTGTTTGTTTGTTTGTTTGTTTGTTTAAAACAATGCCTAAATTAACTAGACTTAGTTCATTAGTAACCTAACTTCAATTCTAGGCTGTTAGAATAGCCTTATAACATATATTATCTACCTATTTACTATTTTGTATGAACTTTATAGTACCAACTTCACAATTGTTTTATGTTGCAGTTTTTCCTTTATTGCTATATGTATATATTATGATTCAAATATCCTATATAATAAAGAGTAATATACAAGTTGGCCATCACTCCAACACACAAGATGGCCATCCCCATGTGGACACAAGATGACTGCCACAAGATGGCCAGCAGGGGAAGGAAGTTGTGGGCAATCAGGCCAGTAGGAGAGGGCAGTTGGGAGGGACCAGGCCTGAAAGGGAGGGTAGTTGGGGGCGATCAAGCCTGCAGGGGAGGGAAGTTGGGGGGACCCAGGTTTGCAGGCAAGAGGAGTCAGGGGGACCAGCCCTGCAGGGGAGGGCAGTTAGGGGCAATTGGGCAGCAGGAGAGTAGTTAGGCCTCGATCAGGCTGGCAGAGGAGTGGTTAGGGGGTGATCAGGCTGGCAGGCAGGTGAGCGGTTGGGAGTCAGCAGTCCTGGCTTGTGAGAGGGATGTCCCAGATTGGAGAGGGTGCAGGCTGGGCTGAGGGACACCCCCCCATGCACGAATTTCATGCACCAGGTCTCTAGTGTATATATAATTACAAATAAGTTAGCTATTATCACTGTGCTGAATTAATCTTATGTAAAATCATTTCAGTATTTGAGCTTTAATTTGAAATATATAGAACAAACAAAATTTGATTAATGTTATTACACCTTACTTCCACTATTTTCTGTATTGTCCAAATTGAAAAATTTCATTGTCTAACTAATGATACTAATTATGCCATGTTGCTAAGAAGTAATATTATATTATAATATGTGACACCTCATTTAGATTTTATAAAAGGCTAGTGTTTTATATATTTATATTCACTAAAAAGTAATATAGAACCTCAAAAACTAAAGGTATTTATGTTAAGTTATTCAGTAGTTTATAAAAGATAAAATTAATGCATAATATATAAATTAATTTTAAGTGAATTATGGAAATATTCAAAAGGACTGATTCTGGCTAATGGTAAGAATTTAAATTGTTACTGTAATTATCACATCATATCATGTGTGATGAGAATAACATGGACATTATTGCTTATTCACATTTTCTATCTGAGCTGAGGTTAAGATATCTAGAAAAATCTTAATTTTAATTTTATCATTCCTGTTCACACATTTTATTTTATTTTTTATATGTAATTATTGATTTCAGAGAGGAAGGGGGAGAGAGAGAGAGAGAGATCAATAATGAGAGAAAATCATTGATTGGCTACCTCCTGCACAACCCCTACTGAGGATCAAGCCCACAACCTAAGCCTGTTTGTGCCCTTGACCAGAATTGAACCTGAGACTGCAGACCGACACTCTATCCACTGAGCCAAACCAGGGCCTGCTCACATATTTTAGAAAATAAAACCCTTTGGACACACAGAGGACTGAAAAGTACTTTCCATCATGCAAGCACCCTGAAAGTTTGAATTAATACTTAGCAAGAGAAAATCTGAAAATAACCACAAAGTGTGTTTCCCAATAAAATGTTTTATTTCATCAAATAAACATGATTTATTAACTATCTACTATATACTATTCGATTTCCTATGAGACAACTGTATGACCTTGGTACTTGGATCTTCTTAGAAGGCCTTCCCTAAGGCATTTTGCTTCATTTAGCATTTTTCTTTAATGGTGAAATTCTGCCAGATGCCTGTATCTTGACTCTACTAGGCCTTTAACCTTCAAGTATAGGTCTTGATCTCTTGGACCCTTCCTTCTACCATCCACAGTCAATTCACAATGGCTAAAATCACCACACACTAATACAGTTTGACTAAGCTTGATTTAGGTAAACAGAGCACTGGAGGAACTTCTAATGATAATCATTTTGGTTTTCTGAAAAACCTGATTACTAGGTTTATGAGATATAAGGACAATAGTACAAGGCTCATGTGATCCAGCATTTTTAAATAAAATTAAAGATTATAAATTGACTAGAGGAGCTCTTGATGAATTATTTAATTCTGAAGTAAAAATGTTATTTATTGCATCTGTGTCCACTGGTAGAAGGGAATCACATCTTGTAAGTCAAACACATGGTATTGGCAGGATGCTTATAGCCAATGATTTGCTGCATTTATGAGACACTTTCAAGTGCAATATTAATGTTTCACTTTAAACAGACAAAAGGTCATTGTGTACATTTTTATAACATCTTTATATATTTTTGGAATAAAACCTCTTTAAATTCAGAAAATTTAAATGCCCAAGGAGTAATAGACTATATGTCCATAAGAAGATCAAATACTACAGCCCTGTTTTGTAAAATTTTACATGTTCATGTCTAAACATAGGTCCCAGCCACCTAAGGTAAAAGGTCTGAGTTAATGATGTAGCTCTTGAAGATCACTTTCTCAATGAATTTTTCTCTGGCTATATTAAGCATATAGCTATATAGTCAAAGTAGCAAATCAGCCCACTTATAGAGAAGAAATTACTTTTTATCTTTAAAACCTGAAATTATTCTTAACTATATTAACTTGGAAAGGGAATTAAAATGATTTTTAAGTACAACAACCCCCAATATTGAAAATTCAATGAAAGCATTTTTATTAGTTTAATTTTTCACTATTTACTAGATGATATTCTCTACCTAATTTATATTTTGAGCTACCTTTTATCCCAGTGCTTAATATGTATAAATATTTTAAACACTTTTAAATCATTAATATAACATTATGTTAAAATTATTCTTCCAAAAATGTTTAATATTCTTAGAAAACTAGTCCTGTACTACAATACAATGCAGTTTCTTTTTCACAGTTCTCCCTCTTGACCCTTTTATCTGTGCTTATTTCATTTTCATAAAATTATCCGACTTGATTTTCTTTCTTGACTCCAAAATGCCACAATGGGTACTATTTTCTAAGCTTAGGCATGAGTCAGTCTTTCTTTTTCTGCCTTTCTTATTTCAGGGAAAATAAAAGTTCTAATTCGGAGAATTCAGACAATTAGAAGTAGTAAGGTCTCTGGAGTTACTTAGCAACTTTCTGCTCTTTTGCTAGAAAATGCATTGGTGGCCTGAAATCCTAGGCATATAATAGTTTGGTGTTTTGCTTACATATTAAGGATATAGTGCCTTTCAGCAGGAAAGGAAGCCAAGCTCAGTATATGAGAGCCAAATAGTATTACAAGGCAAACTAAGTAGAAGAGACACTACACGCCCAATCAACCTAGCTTCTGGGCTGTGAGCATCTTCAAAGTAGCCGATAGGGTATATATTTAGCCTGTAGTTAGTCCACTGAATTTCATTCCCATCCAGAAAATGATTGTCATAAAGTTTGTCTTATTCCTGAGAAATACACTATAGCTTAGTAGTTACAGAAAGACGGTATCTAGGGGATTCTTGCTGTTCAGGTATAAGCCTCTGGAAAGCAGTCAACAAGGCTGACTCAGGTGAAAGTTGCATTATTTATTTATGCTGAAAAGTGCAAAGCTTAGTCTTCAGAATTTAATAAAGTTATTTTATATACATTCCATTTTTATTTCCTGTTCTGTTATGTCCTTCAATCAAGATGAATTTTATCTTATCACAGAAAAATCTGCATTTTTACATATTGAAGATAGAATTCTTAAAGTGATACTCAGTATCCTGCTCTTCCTTTAGAATGTGACATCACCTAAGAACAGAATGGTAAAATGAATTTAGTATTGTGACTACTGTAACTTTTATAGCTATATCTTCTAGATCTTATTGACTATGGATACCATTACATTGTTATTAAAGTAGTTGTTGCTAAATTGAATTCCAGTTGCTATTTGGCAATTCAAATTTATTTTAAAACTTTAATGATGTTCTATAACAGGAGAAGGGAACTTTTTTTCCTGCCAACGTCCATTTGGATACTTATAACATCATTCGTGGGCCATACAAAATTATCAACTTAAACATTAGCCTGCTGTATTTGGTCAAATATTTAATTAACTCACCTTTGATGCCTTGGCAGGGCCAGACCAAATAATTTCACAGGCCTCGTATGGCCCATGGACCATAAGTTCTCACCCCTGTTTTATAGGTTTTCAGAAAGACACAGATTAAAATATTTAGATGTAAAAAAAAATTTAAATAATCAGATTCAATGGAATTTTAATTAGTATATTTATAAGAAATCTAGCACCCAACGTTTAATTTTATATATTTTGAAAGTTTAACTTACAGTTGGCAAACACATTATAAATTTTGTAATAGACTAAAGTATTTTTCTTTGTCAAAACTGTCAAGGCAATATAAAATACAGAAAAAGAGTGTTAAACACCAAATATCAGTTCATAAACAGAACTGAATATACAGAAAATATCATCAGAATGAATCTTGGTTTAGCAAGAACCAGATTGAAAGCTCTTCCCTGTCATGGTATATGATTCTCAACTTTAATTTTAAACAAATTCCAGTCTGGCCATAGTTTTAAAAGTTTGGTGGATCACCTTTGCTATTGACATTTGAATTTGATACAAAATAGTAAATGATCCAATTGAGGTAAAATTTGTATTTTAATTCTTACTAATCTTTTAAAACTAGGTTTTAGTGAAAGTTTTATTGACCACAGCCAAATAATAGGAAAACCAAATCAATTTAATGCCTTCACTTTCTCTTTAATGGCTTGCACATACCTGACTTGCCATTCTACTTCAAATAGTTTAAATAGGGCTACATAACATCACACAGTACAGCATATATCTTGCTCTCCAAATATTTTTCTAATTAGGTTGCCCCCAAACATATTCCATGTGTTGTAAACTATATAGAAAAGCCATGCAAGTTGTCATTTTGCTAATAATGTATAAGCAATAGTCTTGATCAACTGGTGATTACTAGTAGAGAAATTGAAATATACAATAAATTTATATTAAAGAAAAGAGAAAAAAGAAGCTATAAATGATAACAGGGTGTGTATTTTAGACAAATAAGAATATATTTTCTTACTCTAGATGGTTTGGCTCAGTAGATAGAGGGTTAATATGATTCAAATGGGGAATTTAGTGGAAATTAGTTTTGCATGAAACTGTAAAATCAACTAAAGTCAAATTTTAAGATCCTGTAATTATTGTAAAGAATTTTAATTTTAACATGAAGGCAGTGAGAGTTTTCATGTAGATATTTGTATCAATAGTGCCATTATTAATGTATGCTATAGAAAAGCAAATGTAACTGTAGTATAACTAGTAGACTAGAGTAGAGAGAGCCTGGAGCAGAGACTCTAGGTAGGAATTCAGGTGAGAAATCATGACCTACAGAGGTGCCAGTAATTGAGATTTATATGACATGCATATTACATATCAGGAGAAACTTTTTAAAGCCATGACCATCTATTATTCATTTATTTCCTCTGCCTCTTTCTTGGCATCCAGGAAGGAGACAAACAGCTTATAAGGGAAACATCCACACATCAACTGAATTCAGAACGCTATGTGCATACTTTCAAAGATTTATCTAATTTCTCAGGGGCCATCAATGTCACCTATCGCTACTTAGCTTCCACTCCTTTGCAAAGAAAGCGTAAGTATCCTTACATTTTTAAATAAAGAATATATAAAATATTTTATTTAAAAATAATGATGATTTGCTTCATTTGTATGGCAATAAAAGTTTATAGAATTTACTAACATAATACATTTTTGGGAAATTGTTCAATTTTTCCTCAGAAATTACAATTACTCACTGATCCAATTCTATTAATAAAACAAATTTTTTTTAATGCCTCACTGTAGGACCATGTAGAGATACTAGGAAAAATCAAGGTTTTTTTTTTTTAATTTTACTTATTTATTTTATTTACACCTTTTAATTTTTATTGTTATTTAGTTTTTTATTAAATTTATTGGGGTGGTATTGGTTCACAAAATCATATAGGATTCAAGGGTACAACTCAACAGAACATCTGCACACTGCATCCTGTGCCCATCACCCCAAGCAAAGTCTTTATATTAAATTTTAAACATTGTCTTTAAGAAATAACTATTCCCATATTGATATTCCCATATTTCAAACTTTAATGGTTTGGTTTTTGTAACTTGCCACTAGTTTTGAATTAGTGAAAATCATTGTATCTGTTTCCTAAGGTACTATGTAACAAATTATCACAAACTCAATGGCTTAAATAAAACAACAAAAATTTATTATCTCACAATTTTAGAGGCTTGTGGTAGCATAATCACAATCCCTGCCTTTATCTTCACATGGCCCTCTTCCTTTGTCTCTCTGTGTCTCTCTATAGCCTCTGCTTTCCTTATAAGGACACTAGTCATTGAATTTAGGGACCACTCTAAATACATTTAAGTTCATCACAAGAGCCTTAACTAACTACATCTGCAAACATTCTACTTCCAAATATGGTCACACTCTGACGTTCCAGGGAGACATGAAATTTTTGAGGAAACTATTCAGCTTACTTCAGGCAATTTGAATCCATGAAGTAACATACTACATTTCATTGATTTCAAGATATCATGGATTACAGAAAGTATCATGGTCTAATTACTGCACCACTAAGAAAATATAAGTATCAGTTTTAATTGTAAGATGCCCGGCAAGTGTGGCTCAGCGGTTGAGCATCGACCTATGAACCAGAAAATCATGGTTCAATTCCAGGCAGGACACATGCCCAGGTTGCAGGCTGGATCCCCAGCGTGGGGCATGCAGGAGGGAGCCGATCAATGACTCTCACCACTGATGTTTCTTTGCCTCTCCCTTCTCTCTGAAATCAATAAAAATATTTTTTAAAAAATAATAAAATAAAATAATTGTAAGATGTCATCAATCATAACATGCAACCAGATTTTAAAGTATTTCTGTATGAAAAATGTGAATTTTAGATTCAATGAAATACAGTGATAGCATGAACTTCTTAATAGGTTGCGTGGAGACCACAAAAATTTAGTGTTTTGATCAGAAGTGTTTATACAAGTGAATTTGTGATCACCAGGTGAGGAAATTGTAACTTAACTCAGATTTCTTTAGGTCTTTTATTCATTCTACTATTTCAAATATCTACTGATCTTAAGCTTCCGTCCAATTGCATAAAACTGCCACTATTTTGTGATCTACATTTGTTTCACCACCTTTGTTCAAATATTGCTCATTTCCCTTTATCCAGGCTAAGTTTACTAATGTATATTAACACACATGTCAAATGCTTTATACTAAGGAGGCCATAGAAAACAGAGAAATAAGGGCAAAACAGTTTGAATCTTGCCACTATTCCACTTACTAAGCATTGCACTTTGCAAAGCTACCTAATCTCACTGTCATTTAGTTTCCTCAGCTATAAAGCAGGAATGATACACACAAAGCTATCCCAAAAGACTGTTATGAATATTAAGATGCATATTTCTAGTAAACTGCATAGACTTCTGTCATTTATGTAGAGTGTGTTCTATAAGTATTGCCAATATTGAGCATTACTAAAGGCTGATAGTTTTAGTTTAATGGTACAGATAACATATAGGGTTTTCAGTAGAAGTCAGGGTTGTAACTCAGGTATTTAAACAAAATGTGTAAATCTCTCCCTCTCTGACAGATGAGTAAGAAATATTTTTTTCTGGGAAGGGCTTTTTTCAATATTGTGTAAATTACATTATGTAGGTGTCTGCATTAAAACAGTGATCTTGGTGAATGTAAACATTATCCTATTTTCCAAGTGGCGGTTCTGAAATTTTATTCGGTTCTCAGTCATGGTGAAAATGAAAACTTTAAAAAGTGAAAATATTTCAATAGAAAGACAGATAACACTTCTCAGAGGCAAACTGCCACTTCACCAGGTTTTATTTTATTCCTTAAAAATATCCGATTTCTCATTTTAGATTTAATTTTATCTGAATAAAAATTTTCCAGATAAAATTAACATAAAATGTGTTTCAAAATAGTAATATTCATGTCTTAGAACAATATGCCCTACATTTAAACTATAATGCAATTTTTCAAAATGAGCTTATACTATTGTTTGTATTCTAATTAACATACTGGATATATTTCAAAATAAAGTTTTGAAGTCTAATTATGAATTCTTCTGATATAAGATAATACTGTGATTAAAGAAAAATGAAAATATGTGTCCTATGGAAAATTTAAAACAATTAAAAGAATGAGTTACTCTTAATTTTCTTTTTCATAATTTGAGACTAGTTTGTCATGCTTAACTGTGAATTTCCTTCTTCTTTTGTAGTTTTTTTTTTAATAGTGTGGATATTATCTAAATATCTATCTTCTCTAATGGATATAATAAGAACATTAAGCTGCAAAACACTTTAAACCATATTTTTCATTTCACAAATGTTTGCAGCAATAGGACTCATATCATTGTGCTTAAGATGCAATTTTCCATAGAAAATATCAATTATGTATAAACTACTATAGTTTTTATGTGTTGAGCATAATATTTTAATCACAAAATGTTCTATACATAATCATTTCCTAGATTTACTAATATAGTAGCAGGCCTAAGGGGGAAATAACGTTTTGTTTCTTTTTATATGTTACTCGAAACCTATTTTACATTTAATTTGTCATCCTTCTGCATTCTTTGCTTAGGGTTTCTTACAATTGGACTTTCATCAGTGAAACGAAAAAAGGGAAACTATTTACTTGAGACAATCAAGTCCATTTTTGAGCAGTCCAGCTACGAAGAGCTGAAGGAGATCTCAGTGGTGGTTCATCTGGCAGACTTTAACTCATCCTGGCGTGAGGTCATGGTCCAGGATATTACACAAAAATTTGCCCACCATATTATTGCGGGAAGATTAGTAGTGATACATGCTCCAGAGGAATATTACCCCATCCTGGATGGTCTTAAAAGAAATTACAACGATCCGGAAGATAGAGTCAGATTTCGTTCCAAGCAAAATGTAGATTATGCTTTTCTGCTCAATTTTTGTGCCAATACGTCAGACTATTATGTGATGCTTGAAGATGACGTTCGATGTTCAAAAAATTTCTTAACTGCCATCAAGAAAGTCATTACATCCCTAGAAGGAACCTACTGGGTAACTCTTGAGTTCTCTAAGCTTGGTTACATTGGAAAACTTTATCATTCACATGATCTCCCACGTTTGGCACATTTTTTATTAATGTTTTATCAAGAAATGCCTTGTGACTGGCTATTGACTCATTTTCGGGGTCTGCTGGCTCAGAAAAATGTGATCCGTTTTAAACCATCTCTCTTTCAGCACATGGGTTATTATTCATCCTATAAAGGGACTGAGAATAAGCTGAAGGATGATGATTTTGAAGAGGAGTCATTTGACATCCCTGATAACCCTCCTGCAAGTCTATATACCAATATGAATGTTTTTGAAAATTATGATGCCAGCAAGGCTTACAGTAGTGTTGATGAATACTTTTGGGGGAAACCACCTTCCACAGGAGACACCTTTGTGATTGTTTTTGAAAATCCAATTGTAATTAAAAAAATTAAAGTGAGTACTGGAACAGAAGACCGGCAAAATGACATTTTACATCATGGAGCCCTAGATGTTGGGGAAAACGTTATACTTTTCAAACAAAGTAGACAATGTGATACTTACATAAGACTAGGGGAATTCAAAAATGGAAACTTTGAAATGTCAGATGTGAATCAAAAAATTCCTTTTGATATAAAGTGTATAAGGATATACATTACCAAAACACAAAAAGAGTGGCTGATTATTAGGAGTATTAGCATTTGGACTTCTTAGTCAATTAAATCAACATGTCCAGTAACTGAAACAGGTCTTCCTGTTTCCTTTTTTTGTTACCTTCCTCTTTGCTACCTTTGTCCTATGGAGGTAAAGCAACAGATGGGATATTTTAAAAGTAAGGTCAATCACCTTGGCAGTTTTGATTTACATATCATCATCATAATTTTACTTAAATATTCACTTGTATTTATTTCAACTTCTGAAGTTGAATATATAAGTTCACAGTTAATGCTTTCATTTATATTTTTAATGTTATGTTAATTTCAAAATTTCAACTGAATGTCAAAAAAGGCGGCATGAAGGATGTAAAAAGAGAAAATGTGGTTTATTGGATGGTAAGTCTTGAAAAATAGTTGCCAACTGTGTACATTTCCTCAAAATTTATAATTTATTATATCATCAGATAGCTTTTATTAAGAATCTCTGTGAATATGCAGTTGGTTAGAAAGATAATCTGCCTTTTTTTCTTGTAAATTTGTTTCCATAGACTCTTGTGCATCGATAATGAATACCTCCTCATAAAAATGATGTCTTTACAACAGAATTTTGTGTGTAGATGGGGCAATAGAAAGAAAAAAAAAACTACAAAATCTCTCTCCTGATTATTTATACAAAAGGGAACATTGGTAATTGAATAAAAACACTTAATCGGGCACCTATTATTAATAAATTTTCTGTGGGAAGCAGTCTTTTTCTAGTTTCCCTTTTGCAAAAAATAAATAGTTATGTCCAATATTTTCAGGTTACATTGGATTCCTGCACTTAATAGAAGAAATTAGAGAAGGCCTACAGTTAGTTCATTCCTATAAACATTTTCAGTATATACAGAAAATTTTTAAAATTGATTTTATATGTTTTATATTAAAAGTTGTATGATTGGAATCATATACTTTTGGGGTGTTTAAATCAACACCTTATAAAGAAGAAAAGTAAGAAACATAGAAATCAGTTGCCTTTTCTACACTCAGAGTGAGTTCATAGCAAAGCCAGAGTGAGAGATCAGATGTTCTGACATCCAGACAATGTCCTTTCCCTCGTGTGGAGATTGCTCCTCACACAATGTATGCTTTCTGTTCTCTGAAATATATGTTATGCTATCTGGAAAAGTTGGTATTATTTTTCCGTAAGTCCTATTACTGTTCTGTGGAGTACTCCTAAAGTGTCCTAAATGATACCATGTACCCAAATGGTAAGCAAACAACTAAATTTTGTTATAAGGATAATTGTGATTACACCATTTGTCCATTAAAGCAATTCAGGACACCTTAGTGCATCCTCAAACACTGTTGTTGTTGTTTTTAGAATATACTGAACTTGTCTCATCCTTTCTATTTTTGACAAACAGCAAAGATGAAAAATGATAAAAAATAAATGAAGAGTACTTTGTGTGTGGATATGTGTTTATGTGTGTGTGTGTGTGTGTGTGTGTGTGTGTGTGAAGATTAGACTTGTGATACTGAGAATGAAAGAGAAATTCTTGTTCTTCCTTTCATCTTGACACAAAATTTTTAGGACTCACTGGTATGCTACAGTACAAAAAAAATTAGGAATTATTTTACTCAGTCTATCTAAATTGATTAAATGAGAAACTCAGATAAACTATTGGAAAATATTTTTCTTTAGTCCATACAATAGATATTTATTTTTTGCACCCAGTTGCTATAATGTTAAAGAAAATATGAACCTGTAAATATTAATATCTTATAACACATCTAAGTCCTAAAGTCATAGAAAAGAAGAACATGGCCACTAAGCTATTATCGTTATATTGATTTGGAGAATACTTGCCACATAAAGATATTCTGTTTTCTTGGCTTGTCTTACCTGCTTTTATTAGCTGGCTAGTTGTTTAGTATTCTACAAGTATATAAGAAATTATAAGAAAAACTTTGTACTGCACTTTCAGTGATAAAAGGTATATGACAAAGGCATGCAGTATCAAGATGTAGGCAGACTCCATGAAGTGAGTGGTAAACATTTACATTTTCTTCTGAGAGTGATTTAAAAGACCAGCCATCTACACCACTTTTAGAAACTGCTTCAAGAAAGATTGCTGAGGATAACAGTGAAATTGGATGTTTGCTAGAGAATTATAAATGCAAATATAATCCAAAGAGGTTGCATTTAATCTTAAATTTGATCCTTTCATTACTGAAATCAGGTTTGAATTATCTGGTCAATCACTAAAGATTGTCTCCATGTTTCTCTATAGGTTGACTATAGGTCAGTGTTCTAAGGAAAAGACTTTGACAAAGAAAGTTTCTCCATTAAAGATCAGGGTGGCAAATAACCTTTCTCTTTCAAAAAGAAAATCTGAGCCAACATTTTTTATATGATTTAAAATTGTATTTTCTATGTTTAAAAATTCTGAATGTGGCTCCAATAATGTCTCAGGCATAGAGCAGAAAGACAGTTATTAGGTTTAATTATATTTAATATGCTTTTAAGTAAGCATTATGTGATCTCTTTCTTTGAAGTAAGATTTTTTTAAATACATTATTTTCTTTTTTATAAATATCCAATGAAAAGGACTGGAAAGTGACATGAATAGTTATTTAATTGCTATGAAAATAAGATACTCACAGGTTTCAAGCACAAACTATAGTATATAGGTCACATGATGTCTCAATTTGTATATTTTAAACTGACTAAAAGGTTTACTTATACTTAAAACTCTTCTTAAGGGAGCCATTTCAGCATTTATGGTCATCAAAGAAAAGCATCTTATAAAAGCACAATAAAAATTTGGAAATACACATTTTTGGAAAATACACATTTTATCAGCAAGAACGGGTATGGATATAAAAAGTGTTAATGCAAGCACTCTTGCATTCTCATTAAAAAAAACTATAACTGTGCAATTTATAAAGTAGATATTTTCCAGGTATAAAAATATAATGTGGAAATCTATGTGTCATTTAGAACCATTTCTGTCCTACAGCCACACTTATAAGACTGGGACATTTCATTTCTTACTGAGCCAGTATTCTTTGGGAATTTTTATAAAGCTCTCATGGAAAAACTATGCTGTACAATAATGGTATATATACAAAAACAAACATATCACTCAACATTTGTCAGTTTGTCAACATGTGTTTTGAACATGGCACCCAGGATTAAAATTGAAAACATTATTCTCAATGTCCTCTAACAACTGAAAATAACAGTCTAATTATCTTCTTTTTTCTTATCTATATATTTATTTAATGCAGTCTAAAATTACATTTATTTTTATCACCATACCACTGACTAATAGAACCCATGCCAAACATTATGATATTAGTTAGTTATATGATCTATGTATACATGTTTCATTTTTGAAGTTTTCATTTAATACTCAATATTAACTTTAAGAGAATTTCATCTTGTTTCTTCTGACCCACAATCCCCACTTTCTAGCTCTTGATTCTATCATTTACTACTTTACATAGCTCCCCAGTTTTCTGTTACCACAGATTTGATATTGTATACCTTTGTCTTCATAGGAGATACAATGGAAGGAGTAGGCAGACATGAGTTTGAAGCACAGGTCTTCAATTACTAGCCTTCAGATATGAAAAAAAAGTTATTTAGCCACTTGGAAATTCAGTTCCCTCATCTGTGAAATTGGAATAATTTTACCTGTGGAGGCTGTTAGGGCTAGACCTGGGATAAGCTCAGCAAGCAATGCTACGCTATGTATCTGTAAAAAGATATTGCCCTTTAAAACACGACCAGAGACCTCTATCCTGATCGAAAAAGTCATAAACTTTACTAACCACTGGAAATGTCATCCAGCCAATGTTCTTCTCTTTTGTTCAAAAGAATGCCATGTAGCCTAGCCGGCATGGCTCAGTGGTTGAGCATCAAGCTAAGAGCCAAGATCTTAGGTTGATGCTCAGTAGATGTGAGAGAAACACATCTATCGGTTGCTCCTGCGAGAGCCCTGATTTGATCGATTCATGGATCAGGGATCATGCCCTGGTTGTGGGCTTGATCTTCACTGGGGGGCAGGAAAGAGGCAGCCGATCAATGATTCCTTTCATCATTGATATTTCTATCTCCCTTCCTCTCTGAAATCAATAAAAATATATTTTAAAAAAGAATGTCATGTAGAATTATGGAAATGCCTTCCCAAATTAAAATATATTCTTTGCATTTTATTACTCCAGAAATCTTTTCCAAAATTTGTAACATTTATTGCTAATGTTAACATTGTAAATATTAATGATTTTATATATATATATATGTGGGTATATGTGACAATATTTCATGTATATGTATTTGTGTTATGAGAGAGAACCTGTAGCACGACTATTTTATCTTCCACACCTCAACTTATTCTTGTCTTTAGCTTTCTGGTTGTGTTCCCCCTAACCTGGCTTTTAGTTACATGTCCTTGCTCAAATACATGACATCCTCTGAAAATCCTATCTCATTAGAAAATCATATCTCTATTAGTGGCCCAGTGCACAAAATTTGTGCATGGGGGAGGTGGGTTCCCTCAGCCCAGCCTGCACCCTCTCCAATCAGGGACCCCTTGGGACCACTCACAAGCTGGGACTGCTGGCTCCTAACTGCTCACCTGCCTGCCTGCCTGATTGCCCCTAACTGCCTCTGCCTGCCTGCCTGATTGCCCCTAACCCCACTGCCTGCCTGCCAATTCTCCCCTAACCTCTCTGCCTGCCTGCCTGCCTAGTCATCCCTAACTGCCCTCCCCTGCCGGCCTGATCTTGTCCCAAATGGCCCTCCACTGCTGGCCTGGTTGCCCCCAACTGCCCTTCCCTGCCGGCCTGATCACCCCTAACTGCCTCTGCCTCAACCCCCACCACCATGGCTTTTTCCAGAAGGAAGTCAGATGTCTGGAAGATGGCTGGTCGACCCGGTCTAATTAGCATATTACCCTTTTATTAGTATAGATAGATTATATAGGATAGGATTGCTTAAATGGGGGGGGGGGGAGTCTTTTTCAGCAGGAGGAGATGCTCTTGGCAGACAAAAACACATAATCCTTATATCTGGACTGATAGCCAGCCATGCACTATACTGCCAAACCATTCATTAAAAAATCGAACGGCTTTCTTACATCTTACACCAAATAGCTATTGCCCTTAAAACCCCTCCTCAGCCCTCACCCTAGGTTCTGCCTTCAAAATTCACCCAGATTCGGTTCTGATTGGTGGGTTTCTATGCCAGTCAGTGTCAAAAGCTCCGCCTCCTAGGCAGCCATTGGCTCCTTACAGTTCATCCAGATTTGGTTCTGATTGGTCAGTTTCTATGCCAGTCAGTGTCTCTGGGCCTATCTCCAGGCCTGATCAGAGAGGCAGGGCTGATCAGCAGCCTGCTCAGAGGCCAGAGAGAAAGAGAGGTGTGGCTGCTGGACAGGCCTGGAGAGAAAGAGAGAGGCAAGGGCTGATCAACAGCTGCCACAGAGGCTGCGGATCAGACCCTGCTTCTCTCTCCAGGCCTCTCTCCGGGCCTGATCCACAGCCTCCTTGGCAGTCAGTGCTGGGTCGCCTTGCCCACAGTGGTGGCAGTCAGTGCTGGGTCACCATGGCAACCCACCACTGACTGTAGGACTGACTTCTGGTAGGTCGAGCCTTCGGTCATTTTGGACATATGGATGGATTTTTATATATTAGGATTAAGTTCTTTAAATCCCTTAAAAGCTTACATGTTTATTAGAGGATCTCATCGCTCTGAAAAGAGGATTCCTCATTTTAGAATTATAGGTTTATATTTATTTTATGTGAATCCTTAACATTTTGGTTAAAATATGAGTTTCATGGCATTTTTTACCCTAAAGATATTAAGATAACAAAGTCACACTTCTCCAAAATTCTAGTCCTTTCAACTTCATCATTCTGTTTATGTTTACCCTGATTTAAATACAGAGTAGAACTCACTTTATTTGTCCCCAAACTAGGCTGTTTTAATCTTGTATTTTGAACATTGAAATTGAAATGTAGATTTGAGGCCCTAGCTGGTTTGGCTCAGTGGATAGAGCTTCAGCCTCTGGACCAAAGGGTCCTGAGTTCCATTCCGGTCAAGAGCATTTATCTTGGTTGCAGGCTCCTTCCTGGCCCAGGCCCTGGTCAGGGATCCTACAGGAGGCAACCAATAGATGTGTTTCTCTCACACTGATCTTTCTGTCTCTCCTCCACTCTCTGTAAAAAATCAATAGAAAAATATCCTCGGGTGAGGATTAACAACACAAGAAAGAAGGGAAGAAAGAAAGAAATGCAGATTTGAGGCCATTTTTAAAGTAATTAGATCTGAACATTATTCTGAAAAAATACACATGTGAGACCAAAGTAGATTTTTTTTTTGAAAAAATGCTTCTGATTCGGATTTTACTCTATCTAAATAGTCTCTGTAAAGATTTACCCAAAAGTTCAATTCATTATGAGAGAGAATATGTAAATTATATATGCTCATAGAAATATAATCACATTAAGAATATAGCATGTTCAAATTTCATGTCTTAAAAGAGGAAAAACGATATCCTAAATAGCCATCTCTTTAAAATAGATGAATTAAAGACACAGTAATATGATTCTCAATATTTTTGTCTGAAATTAATATTTCTATGAAGCATACTTTACACTCGTTAAATTTAATATGCAGTATAGTATCACCTTATTTAATGGTTGTTTAAGGGTTAACAATGACAGTGAATAAACAAAATTCAGAAACTTAGTCTATACTTTCAATATATTCTGTGTTACCATAGCTTAAATCACAATAGCCAACATAACCTATAATCATTCTGCCTAGTTCCAGATAAGTACAATTTTATACAATGTATAAAAGTCATCAAACATTAATATATAAGTAAAACAATGGAGGCTGTCAGCACTTAATATGGAAACCTAACTATTGCAAAAATATTTAACTTATGGTCAAAGGTCTGGAAGGGATGCAGGGAATTTTTCTCTTCTACCTTCTCCCTCACTTCATTGGTCAACAAGGAAATAAAATACTTGCACTTCTTCACAGAAATATATAACAATCCCATTTTTAATCTCCAAGGCTTTAAACTTTATTGCAACCCACACATTTAAAAATACTTTATTATAATTCATCTGAGGAAATTTTCTTATTGAATAATCTATTTTCTCTATGGAATGTCCCAACTATTTGAAAAAAAGCTCTTGATATATATTACATGTATCTATTTCCCCATGAAATATTTCACCTTTGTTTAACTATTTAACCTGTCTTATTTTCTCATTATTATAGCTTCCTCCTACTATTAAATATACTTATTTTTTTACACTTAAACATTGTTATTCCACATTGTTTATTTTATCAGTAAATGAGAGTGTATTTCCACCTAAAAAGTTAAAATGATGACCTTGATTTCTTTACCACTATCTATCTTTTAAAGTAATCTGTTTTCGATTCTACGTTACTTATGTTGTTGGTCATTATAAGACAAATGAGATGGTAATAACTGTGGGCAGAATTATTAATTACATGAACTTAAACTGCATCTTACACTTTAACAATTAGTGCTTTTGAAAGGTATTGAGGGTTTACACCTTCCCCTCTATTTGTATCACATTGGATCTAGTCTTCAATTATAATCACTGATCCAAAAACAAGTATTCTAAGGGAAAAATATAAGAATAGTTTCCTACAAGGTCATGTCCTTGATATATAAATTACTTAAGACAGTTATTTAAAAGAAAGTAAACTGATCTCTGCTAGTGAAATAAGCAAAATTTTCTCCCTAAGTAAACATATCTACAACCTTAATTTTACATAAAATCAAAATAAAGAAGTATTCTCATTTGAAGTAAATACAGTGGGGCCTTGACTTACGAGTGTCCCGAGATACCAGCTGTCTCTCGGCCGATTTTTGCATTGAGTTGACAGAGTAATTTGAGTTAACGAGCTCCTTAATGAGCTCCTTAATGAGCTCAGTCTCGGAACGAATTAACTCGTAAATCAAGGCCCCACTGTATCCAAATTTTTTAAAAAAATAATTCTATTAATACAATTTTAACTTATATTTGCAACATTTCCCAAGTTCTCAATTATATGTAACTGGGCACAAAATATTTGTTTTGCGTGTGGTATCTTCATCCATCATAAATTGGTCATCAATCATGACCTTCTTAATATTCTTAAAAAACACTTTGAAGAACCGGTTACTTTGAGAAAAGACTTGGAAAATGTTTTACTAATAATCAAGATTTTTGAAACTTAAGTGTGTATTTTAAATATTTGTAATTTAATGGTTGGAGATATGTTTAGTTAAATGCATAAACCAAAGTATTTCTACCTTTAACTTTCTGCTAATTTACAGAGTAGGCAAGAAACAGCCACTCAAAATATCCCTTTTTACATCAAATAGCTATCAAATGAATGATAATAACAACCTATCGTTAATTTAACCTGAACTGTTGATTAGGTACTCCTTTTAAATATTGTGGTAGGAGATCTGTTTGAGCATCTAGGGAGTGCAAGAATCACAACCGGATAAATGTTACATACATGAGCTGAAAGATTTCAGAAGGAAAGCTTACTTCATGATTTGCCTAATGCAAGTTGTTATCGTCCCTCTCAGCATTACATATTAATATGGCTCAACTTGTTGGTCTATAAAACTCCTCAAATTTTTATTCTAATCAAAAATTTATTCTTGTGTCAAAAGACAATTTAGATGCTTTTACTTACTTGCCCAAGTAGATTAATCTTATTCTTAAGGAAATCAGAATTCCAGATTAGTCCTGAAGCTCTATTTTGCTATGTCATTTTACTAAATGGATAAACTATTTCCTGCCATGGTGAGCTACAAGATGTCTAAAATAATTTGGGAAATGATGAGTCTGTGTTATGTGTAGTCTATAAAACCAATAAAAATGTAAGTGCCCTTCTAGGTAAAGTAACCTAAACTGATTATCTTTGAAAGGTAAAAATATCATTTTTAAATATTTTTCTGAAATATCTCTCAATTAGCCAATTCAGTTTAATGGAGATAATGCTATATATTATTCATCAACATATTACCTAATAAGTAGGTGCTTAATAAGTAGTGATCTGATACACTTCTAAAAATAGCTGTCAAAATACTATTCATAGTGTCACTCTAATATTTAGTGTTTCATTTTATAAGAAAGTGATGTTTTAAAAATTATTTTTATAATACATATTTTATTATTAAAAATATGTTTATATCAATATTAATATAAATATTTTAATGTATTATAAATATATATTTTCCACCATTTTTCTGATTTCCATAAGTGAATTAAAAAATCGTTGCAATGAAATTTACACATTGCTTTCCCAATATAATATTTTACATGGTACAGTTTTACTTAAAACAAACAACAATCCCCAAGCCACTGCTTTATTTTGTTTTAACTGCTTTATTTTGTTTTAATCATATAATCATAATTTATATGATTGATTTATGTTTTAGTCACTGATGCAGGGGGTCCCTCGGGGGTGAGGATGACGGAGCCCCAACTCGCTAGGGCGTCTGCATGCACGACTCCGGAGACCAGGTTCAAAGACACAGATCCGTTTCATTGAGGAACTACAGGGGTATATATAGCATGAAGGAACCAATCAGAGGGAGACACGTTGCTACAGGCGACCAATGGCTGAAAGGCTGGGGTACTGTGCACGTGGCTCTAGGAGTTCATTCAGGCGGGCGTTGCTACTTCCTGGTGTGCCGAGGAAGTATGTCATGGTGGAGTGTGCTCACATCATTGCATCAGCGGCAGCACTGAGACATACTTCCTGAGTTCTACTACATCTCCCCCTTCCTTTCTAATTAGCGCCAAAGCAAAGGGGTAGTCACTACTCAGAAGGAGATAGAACGGTGGCCTTATAGACGGGTAAAAGGAGTAGCAGAGGCACGTGCCCTGGAAACTGGGTACTGTCTACACCAAGTGGCATGAGAACGCCAGGGTGAGGTATCACAGTCCACAGTCCTTATCTGTGTGCACCCGTGCTATTAGCTGTGATGATAGCACACATTAATAAGAATAACGTTCCTGCCGACGGGTTCCCCTCTGGCGCCATGTGCGCAGCTTGGTCTTGTAGAGCCTTGATGTCACCCCAGGTGATGGGGTGGGCTCGTCGGTGTCTAGGTCGTCTCCGCCGTTGGGGCTGGTTCTCTTCTATGGTCAGGTCCTCCATTTCCTCCACGGGGGGCGATGGTGGCTATCTACGGCTCATTGCTGGTGGTGTAGGGTTTGACGTCACGAGCAGGGATCCACGCGGGACTTTTGTCGCCTTCTGGAAAAATACAAGCATACCCTCTCCCCTGGGTTAAGAGCGGGTCGGGGCCTTTCCAGGCTCCGGTGAGTGGGTCTCTCCACCGGACCAAAGGAAGCGGTGTTGGTATGTCCCGGAGTCCTCCCCAATGTTTATACATAGGGGTTAATCCATGCTCATCAAAATGAAAATAATTGAGGGTAGTTAAGGCTTGGGTTAGCAGTGTATGAGGATTTCTCCCTATCACTCCCCCTTTTTCTTTAATCAGTTGGGCCTTGAGTCTTTCAATAATTGCCTGTCCCTGGGGGCTATAGGGGATGCCCATGGTATGCTTGATGTCGTGTGATTTTAAGAAGTCTTGAAATAGAGTGCTGGTGTAGCATGGTCCATTGTCAGTTTTTACCTCCCACGGGAATCCAAGGATGAGAAAGGCAGCCTTGAAGGTGGCAATGCTATGTTTGGCTTTTCCCCCATTTGGGCCTGGGCAAACATAGCTCCTGAGCAAGTATCTATGACTGTGTGGACATATTTCAATTTGCCAAATGCTGGGACATCCGTGACATCCGCTTGCCATATGGCATTGGGCTGTAGTCCTCGGGGATTGGCCCCTCTGGGTTGTAAAGGCCCGAGGGGTAGTAGAGGGCCGCAGGATCGGCAAGCACGTATGAGGTGCTTGCACTGAGCTAGGGGCAGATGGGGGAAGAGCTTATGGAGAGAGGAGGCTGACATATGAAATTTGGTGTGTAGGAGTCTGGCCTCTTCTATGGGTTGTAGGGTAAGAACTAGCTTGTTCGCTTCTGCGTTGCCTAGGGAAAGTGGGCCTGGTAGGCCAGTATGAGACCATAAGTGTTGGATATACCAGGGCTGTTTACGGTTCTCTAGGATGTCCTTTAGGAGTTGGAGGCTCTGATCTAGCGGGATATCTTTAACTCTTAAGGTGGAATACCCTATATTTTTTGCTGTATGCACTGCGTAAGCACTATCTGAGAATAAATTGACTGGACTATTTTGACAGTAGAGAAGGGCGTATATTATAGCTCTGAGTTCTGCTACTTGTGCTGAGCCTTGATAAGTATATCTAAGATAAGTGGGGTTGGTGGAAGTTTTAGGGGACTTTATTATTGCTGCACAGTACTTCCCCGAGTCAGTGAAGGCGCAGGGTGCCCCAGGGATAGGTTTACTAGAGGGGCGTACCAGACCTAGTGTCTCTAACGGTACCTTTTGGAGGGTTTGGAGGAGCCTATGATTGGGTAGGTGATTATCTACCTGCCCTGGGTAGTTTAGGAGAAGTAACTGTGTTTCTAGATCTGTGGTTAATAGATGAGAGATTTGTTCTTGCGTATAAGGAAGTATGAGAGTGTCAGGTTCTTTTCCATATAGGGTAAGCGAAGCCTGCCTGAGCTTCTGTCCTATGAGGGCGTAGGCCGCTGTTGGGGGCGTTATTTTAGCAAGCTGGCTGTAGGCCAAGTGTACCCAATAAAGAGGACCCTCCTAAAATAGTACTCCTGTCGGAGTCCCAATGGTGGCCAGTACTATCGCTCGGATTGGCTGGGTCAAGTCTATTCTGTGTAGCTCTAGCTCCCTTAGAGCCTGGTTGACAGCTTTTAAGACCTCTTTGGCCTTGAGGATTAGAGAGCGGGTACTAAGGGGGTCTGTGTCTCCTTCAAGCAATTGGAAGAGGGGACTAGGGCCCCGGTGGAGATTGATAAACTGTTCCTAACCCAATTAATCTGGCCACATAGTTCCTGTAGCGCATGTAGAGATATGGTATCAGGAATTGCAAGCTGAGGAGCTATGGGTACTATTTGTTCATGTATTTTATATCCTAAAAAGGAGTATGGAGGAATGGTCTGGACCTTTTTGGGAGCTATATGGAGGTTAAGAGCTTGTAGGTTGCTAATAAGTGTTTGGTAGCATGCCTCTAGCCATATAGGGTCCCTATGGGCAATAAGGATATCATCCATGTAATGAGTGATAAAGCATTGTTTGGCTAGAGGTTTGGTTGTCACTCCAACGTAAGCCTGGCACATAGTAGGGCTGTTCTTCATGCCCTGGGGGAGTACCTTCCATTGGTATCTATCTGCCGGTAGTTGATGGTTGGTAGAGGGCACTGAAAAGGCAAAGTAGGGCCTGTCCTCCAGGTGCAACGGGATAGAGAAAAAGCAGTCTTTAATATCTATGATTTTTATATGTGCTCCCCTTGCGATAGCCGAGGGGTGAGGCAGTCCCGGTTGTAGAGGGCCTAGTTTTTTCATGTGTCTATTTACAGCTCTGAGGTCCTGTAGAAATCTCCATTTTACTTTATCCTTCTTTTGTATGACAAAGACTGGTGTATTGTGAGGGCTGAGAGAGGGTTCAACAAGTCCAGCATCTAGTTGTTCTTGTACTAATTGCTTAAGGGCAGTAATTTCTCTTGTGGTAAAGGCCACTGTTCTACCCATATGGAGTCAGTGGTGTCTCATGATAACTGTATCGGCTGTGGCGCCGGTGGGTGAACAGTGGCCCCTAGAATTGGGGGGGCGGTGCGGTGTATATGATTGCATTGACCGCCTCAAGGATGTCTCGGCCCCACAAAGTGTGGGGGATGTCAGTCATGAAGAGTGGGCGGAAAGTCCCGGTATTCCCATCTGAGTCCGCCCAGGAGAGTCCCCTGGCAGCTTGGGCAGCCCTCTTGTAGCCGCTGACTCCCTGAACTAGCGGACCGGAAGTGGTCGGGCATTTGGAACTCCGCTTCTCCTCTTGAATAACCGACACATCTGCCCCAGTATCTGCTAGCCCTTCTATTCTCTCTCCCTTGACCATTAAGGTAAGGAACGCCTTGCTCTGTGTAAGAGGTAGCGTCCAATATACCCCTTAGGTCAGCTGCTCTCTTACTGGCGGGGCTGAGAGCTGCTCCTCTTCTCGTTTAAAGGGGGCAGTGGATTGCCATCTTTATCCTTATTGGATCTGCAGTCCCTGCGCCAGTGTAGTCCCTTTCTACAGCGGGGGCAAACGGAGGGGGGTTTTCCCTTCCCCTCCCTGTTTTCTCTTCCTGTTAGGGCAATCCTTCGCAAAATGGCCGATCCCTTTACACTCATAGCGTGCTCCTTTCTGTCCTCCCGATTGTCCTCCTAGATTGATATGAGCGGCCAGCTCTGCCACAAGGGTGGCGGCCGACTTACTGCCTACATCTCCACAGGTAAGCACCCAGTCATCTATACTGCCTGCTTTAACCGGAGCGATTGCCTGGAGGCGCTCAGTATTAGCCCCCTCCCAGACGAGCTCCCTGGTAAGGGCTTCCGCTGCCTGGGCATGAGTAACCTTACGGTCCACAGCTTCCCTGACTCTATGTAAAAATTCTGAAAACTCTTCATTGGAACCCTGTACGAGCTTGGACAGTCGCGTAGGCTTACCCCTCGGATTTATTTGGGCGAAAGCGCGCATAGCACAGAGGCGGACTTGATCAAAATATCTAGCGTGCCCCTGGGCCTGGACAGCAGGGGAAGAGAAAACTCCTTCTCCCTGTAGTGCATCTGCCTCATCGTGCAGATTATGGGCTTTTCCTGCTACCACGGCTCGATTGTGTTCCGCCTGTTGCTTGCACTGTTCATAAAACAAAGCCTTCCACTGAATCATGTCCCCTGGGGCTAGTATGGTGCGAGAGAGGCATTTCCAATTATGAGGGCAGTTAAGATTTATACTAAAATTTTCAAGGAGCTGTTGGGTATATGGGGCTGATAACCCATCCTCCTGTACTGCCTTTCTAATGGCTAGTAGCTCCTTTTGGTTAGGTGGTATCCATGCCTGAGGTTGTGGGGCGGTAGGATTAATGTTGACGAGGAAAGCCTGAGTTTCTAAGCCCAAAGAGAACCGTGCCATGTCCCTCTGCCGGCATTGGGATTGGTATAGCCCTGTCCAGGGATTATCGTTCGTGTCCCCAACAAGGGGGGCCGGAGCAGTCTGCTGCGGGGGACCTGCGCTTGGCTTCCTGCCCTGCGCTGCTTTGGCCGAGGTAGTGGCTTCCCCCGTTTTAGTTTCGTTTTGTTCGGCTTCCTTCTGAGCTCTGTTGGTGGTAGATACTTCCCAAGGGTCGGCCTCTGGGGGACCCTCAGGTGCCGAGGGAGTGGTGGTAGTGACCGGGGAATTGTAAGGTGGCAAGGGAAGCTTAGGGGGAGGCTCATCTTTCACTGTGGCTGAAAAGGCTGTGGGTACTGGGACTGGCGGTTCGGGCGGAGCGCCGGACAGGCAAGCCAGGATAGCTAAGATGGCCGGTGTCAGAGAAGGGGGTAACTGATTTTCCTCGTGGACCTCAGCGGATCGAATCCTTTTCAAGACCTTCTCCCAAATGGAGGGGTCCCAAATGGGGGCCTCGATTAACCATGGATTGGACTGTAATAGATACTCCCAATGAGTTTGGAGTTCCTTTTCAGAGACCTTAACTAGCCTACTCTGCAGTAAGGCGTGGAGAGCTCGCGCTTGTGGCGCTCTAGCCGAAGGGGGTAGGTTTCCCATTTTACTGAAGAGGATCACTCACCTGTCCAGCTGTTCGGGGGCCCCACGTTCGGGCGCCAGATGATGCAGGGGGTCCCTCGGGGGTGAGGATGACGGAGCCCCAACTCGCTAGGGCGTCTGCATGCACGACTCCGGAGACCAGGTTCAGTGACGCAGATCCGTTTCATTGAGGAACTACAGGGGTATATATAGCATGAGGGGACCAATCAGAGGGAGACACGTTGCTACAGGCGACCAATGGCTGAAAGGCTGGGGTACTATGCACGTGGCTCTAGGAGTTCGTTCAGGCAGGCGTTGCTACTTCCTGGTGTGCCGAGGAAGCATGTCATGGTGGAGTGTGCTCACACCATTGCATCAGCCGCAGCGCTGAGACATACTTCCCGAGCTCTACGTACAAGTCACTAATGTTTTAGGAGTAATAGAGATAGACATTGTATTGCACATTTTTAGTAAGTTAACAAACCAGTTCTATATGCTATGTCAACATTCTTGATTAATCGATTTATTGATCTGACCATATAAAATACAATGTAAAATATATATTTTTTAAAATATATTTTTATTGATTTCAGAGAGGAAAGGAAAAGGGAGAGAGAGATACAAACATCAATGATGAGAGAGAATCATTGGTCTGCTGCCTCCTTCACGTCCCCTACTGGGGACTGAGCCCGCAACCCTGGTCATGTGCCCTTGACCAGAATCGAACCTGGGACCCTTCAGTTCACGGGCCTCTTTCCACTAAGCCAAACTGGCTAGGGCACAAAGTAAAATATTAATTCATTTTATTTCAAAGCAATATAAGAGTTGGATAATAAAAATATTGAGAATTTGGAATAGTCTAAGCATACTACACTTAATTAATTACATTACTGCTTTTCATAATAGTGTATTCAGGACAAAAAAAATTATTCAAATGAGTGCACACAGGGAAGTTAGTTATGTCCAGGTAGACTTTAAAATAACAAGAACAATATGGTGGTGGTATAGCTGGATTATGCTGACTAACAGTTGAGAGGTTTAAAAGTAGTCTAGGAGGATTTTTAATCAATGTGTCTACATTAATAATCACTTTAATGTCTTCCACTGACTTGACCCAACAATTTAGTTATACTTCCAAGAAATTAAAATAGAAATCTAACTTTGTCAAGTTTTCTTTTTTATACAGTTGATTATGTTAGTGAGTCTACCAGATGTTTCAAAACTTACCTTGATTTAATCCTTAATGAAACTGACTATCAATCTATTAAAGAGAAATAAAAATCAATATTGGTCGTTATGCAAGCAAAACCCCTAGAGGGATTATTGAACTTTATCTCATTTAATTATTTATTAGCTTAATTGATCTAGGAAAAATATTGACACAACTAATGTTAATGAATTAATATTGCCTTAGAAATTATTTAGATAATATTAATAATTCATATTTAAGAGAGGGTAGGAGAGGAGACCACAGTATGAGACTAAGTTATCTGGTTCCAAAGAAAAGGCATCTGAGCTGATAAGAAATGGAAACAAAACTAACAAGCCCTCACAAATTACAGATGTTAGTTAGGCCTGGCATCAAGAACAGGGCTTAAGCACAAACAGCATGTTCTCAGCAACTATGGGACGCAATGCCAAGACTTTGTGTTTATTTTATTATCTTATTTAATAAGGGAAACAATATTATGAAATAAGGTTATCATTAAGCCTAACAGCATATGAGAAAATTGGGATTTAGTAACTTACCCAAGGTCATACTATAATAATAAAAGTGTAATATGCTAATTAGAATGGATGTCCTTCTGGACTCCCTTACAGACAAAACCTCAGAGGCAGGGGCCAAGGCAGAGGAGGCAGAGGTGGCAGAGGCAGCCGCCACGGCCGAGGCAGCCACCACTATGACAGTGGGGCTGAGCTCCTTGCACGAATTTTGTGCATCGGGCCTCTAGTAAACTAATAAGCGATTCAGAGTGATTTCTATCTTAGGTCTGTATAATTCAAAAGTCCATGACCCTAACCACTCTTGTATATCACCTTCCAATTATAATAACTTCACTGATAATGCATTTGTCTATAAATTATTTATCTAGAAGATGTAACAATATTTTCTGGATAAGTAAGACATTATTACATCAAAAATAATATTAAAAGTCTAAAAATAATTCAGATAACTAGAAGTTCCTTCATGTAAATATTTTTTTTAATTTATAAAAAATACAAACATCTAAGACACTCAATCCTACCATTCATTTCACTAAACTAACTACAACCTGAAGGTCTAAGGTATCTTTTTCTAATTTTAGATATTTAAGAAATAAAACTCATGGATTCTGGGTACATTAAATAGGATTCCAAAAGTTGTAAATTTGAATTAATGCATTATATTATAACTCCAGCCCCAAATCTGCCAAATTGGTAGTTTGGCAATATGTGCAAAATGTTTTTTGGTTGATTATTTGAATTTTTACAAACTTTCAGCTAATCCAAGTTGTAAAATACCAACAAACTTTAAAGTTGCATTTATCAGTTTATAGCTCACATGTAATGAATGCTTAGTATGCACTAGATATTCTCCTAATGGTTACTTCCAGTACCCATAAAAATAGTGTTTATCATAACTAAAAATGTAAAAGCATCATGTGGATAATTTACTGAATTCAGACTACTGATTCTTTTTTGTTGTTGTTTTGTTAATCCTTACCCAAGGATATTTTTAATTGATTTTTAGGAAGAGTGGAAGAAGGAGGGAAAGACAGAGAGAAACATCAATGTGAGAGAAACACATTGATTGGTTGCCTCCTGTAGGAGCTGTGACCAGGGTCTGGGCCGGGGAGGAGCCTGCAACCAAAGTACTTGGCCTTAACCTCTTGACTGGAATGGAACCTGGGACCCTTTGGTCTGCAGACCGACACTCTATCCACTGAGCCAAACCAGCTAGAGCGAGACTACTGGATTCTTACCAATACTTTTGGGATGGGTCTAGAAATTGGTATTTTTTATGTATTCCAGTTGACATTCATGCTGGTGGTTCACGAACTCCTTTCTAAAACACTGCATTAAATTCTTACAACTCTCAAGTAGTCATGACTATTATTCTTACTTCACAGAAGAGGTATCTCAGGGTTAGAATTAAGTAGTTTTCTCAAGGTCATACAGTAGAGATGGATCAAAACTCTGGCTTTGTTAATGAAATTCTAAACCCAGTTCTTCTGAACACTATCATTCTTTACTCAAATATATTTAAATTAGTAGTTTTTTAATTCTGCTTGTTAATATCACCAGAGAAGCATCTACCATTCCTGAGCTCCATTCTCAGAGTCTAGCATAAGCGCTCTGGAATTTCCAGAATCAGTATTTCTTTTTTCCTAAGTGATTCCAGTGTGCAGCCAGACTGGGAAACACTGTGCAATTGAGAATTATTGTACAACAGTGAAATTCCACTTCTCATTTACCCAAGGTGCAAAGGCCACAGATTAGGAAACAAGATAGAGGGTGTAGAATTTTCTTTGTTGTTCCTTGCACTTGTATATTATTTCAATATTAGAGGCCTGGTGCATGAAATTCATGCACGGGGGGGGGTCCCTCAGCCCAGCCTGCACCCTCTCCAATCTGGGACCCCTTGAGGGATGTCCAACTGCCGGTTTAGGTCCAATCCCTGTGGGCAGTCGGACATCCCTCTCACAATCCGGGACCACTGGCTCCCAACCGCTTGCCTGCCTACCTGCCTGATTGCCCCTAACCACTTCTTCCTGACAGCCTGATCACCCCCAACTGCCTTCCCCTGCCAGCCTGATCGCCCCCAACTGCCTTCCCCTGCCAGCCATCTTGTGGCTGTGGGCGCCGCCATCTTTGATGGTGTGGCAGTCAATTAGCATATTCCCTCCTTATTGGCTTTGGGTGCCGCTGTCTTTGAGGGCATGGCAGTCAATAAGCATATTTCCTCCTTACTGGCTGTGGGTACTGCCATTTTTGCAGCCTGCTGCTCAGTCATTTGGTCGTCCCTCACTAACCCCCGTGCCGGCCTGGTCGCCCCACTCAGCCTGCTGCTCAGTCATTTGGTCGTCCTTCACTAACCCCCATGCCAGCCTGGTTGCCCCACGTAGCCTATTCGGTCGCCCGTTCAGTTGTGATGGTCGCTTAGGCTTTGATATATATAGACTACTATGATTGGACTGAAAAATAATAACTTCAGCCAACTTCCTATTGCTGAGTTTATAGAGGTCACCACACAAGTCTTCCTATTGAATATAGGATTCTAATTTGAGGGAAACTGCAAATAATCATTTTATAAATGGGCCTTGACTTATACATTTTATTAATTATAAATGAGGAGTCTTCATTTTAATACACAAAATCTAATGGTGCCACCGTTTCTGTTTGTTAAAATACAAGAATGCAAATAGCAATGGCTTTCAACCCACTGCTGTCCGTGAGCTGAATTACCCTCCTTGTTCCATAAAGTTAAGTAAACTTATTCAAGAAAAAGGGAGAAAAATTAAGCTTTGTTTCAACTTTTCCATAGTAGGTTTTTTTAAAAAAAATTACATAAATGTCAATATACATGTATTTCATCATGCAGTTATAGCCCATATTATCTAAATCTCTAGTTCTTTTTTTGTTGTTTTTTTTTTGTCTTTTTTCCCAGGAACTGGGTACTTTAAAATGTATTTGTCAAGTTTTCAAAATTTAGTTAACAGAGAACACACTGAGTTGCTTTGAGTGTTTAGAGAGTTTGCAGTTATTTGATGTATAGTAATACAGAGAAATTGCAGTGTTTATTTGCATACCTATAAAGTATCAGAAATCTTAGTGATGAGTATTTGAGTCAAAAAGAGCAAAGGCAATAAACACAATAAATGTTCACATATATGCATACATATGTTAACATACACATTCACAAATAGTTCTAAAGAGTCCCCTATATCAAGTCCAACTAAGAGAAACATGTTTATCTAAACTCATTAAAAAAGAAAATAAAAACTGGTCATGCTCTGCCTGGGTGGCTAAGATGGTTGGAGCATTGTCCCATACACCAAAAGAGCACATACGTAAGGTGTGGGTTCAATCATCTGTTGGGGAGTCTATCTATCTATCTATCTATCTATCTATCATCTATCTATCTATCATCTCTCTATCTACCTACCTACCTATCTATCTCTCCCCCCTTCCCTCGCTCTCTAAAAATTAAACTGGTTACTTACTTTTTTTTAGACCAATAAATCTATTCATATATTGATGTTCTGCCTTATTCCAAAATGTAATTTCTTCTGCACAGGGTCTCTAGCTAAAATGAAGTATTTTTTCTTTGCATATGGATGACATCATAAATAATATTTTGAGGTCAATTTTTATGTTGGACTCGCATGATTTTTAGATTTGATCTACATAAAATCTTCAGGAACATTCATTTGTATTATTTGCAATTTGTAAACATTACTGAAAATGTATGATATTAAGCTTGAATTTATGGATTTTATATATTTCTTATAGTTATTTGATTTCTTGTAGATTTCCTGCAGCTATTTATTAGTCTCAACATAACCAATTTTATTTCTAAATGTTTTATTATAAAAGCAATAACATTTTCTTCTAAGATGAAACAAAACTTGTTATTTTCAAACAACATTTAAATCAAAGGATGTAGCCCTAGCCAGTTTGGCTCAGTGGATAGAGTATCAGCCTGCAGACTGAAGGGTCCCGGGTTCAATTCCAGTCAAGGGCACATGCCCGGGTTCTGGACTCGAGTCCCAGTAGGGGGCATGCGGGAAGCAGCAGATCAATGAGCAGATCAATGATTCTCTCTCATCTATCTCTCTCTCCCTCTCCCTTCCTCCCTAAAATCAATAAAAATATATTACAAATAATAATAAAAATAAATCTAAGGATTTATTGTTGAATACCTCATTTAATGGATTATGAATCTGAAATGCCAGAGGTTTAATCAATTTTTTCAAAAATTTATTACTAGTTAATATCAAAGAAAAAAAACATAAATCAATGTTTCTTCGGGATCTATTGCTTTATCATTCATTAAGCTTGCAATTTCAATAATATTATTCATTTAAAGAAGTAAACTTAAAAATTACTATGTTTGGTTATGTGGTTAAGGTACACAGTAGAATGAAAAAGTTGGGTTTAATAGTTTCACTAACAAATGATAAAAATACTATTTTGATTAAGTAGCCTTTTATTCTTATGCAACCCCAGAAGTTTCAAACTAGATAGATATTAAGTGATGGTTGATGATAGATGATGATGAAGGTAGATAGATAGATGATAGATGATAGATAGATGATAGATGATGATGATGATGATGATGATGATGATGAAGAAGAAGAATATAGATAGATAGATAAATAGATAGATAGATAGATAGATATATAGATAGATAGATAGATGATAGATAATGATGATGATGATGATGATGATGATGATGATGATGATAGATGATAGAGAGATAGATAGATAGATAGATAGATAAGATAGTCAGTTTGGAAAAGAAAAACTGCAGCTCCATCTATAAGCTTAGCAAAAATAAGAGAAAATGAGAGAATGTGGCCAAATTAGATAGAAGAAAATATGAGTGAATGTAGGGCGCAGCTATAGGGTTAAGCCTCAGACTGACCTGTTGGCAAAGTCACAAACAAGTCCCAGCTTAGAGGGCACAGTCTTCTTAGCAAAATTAGGCTTAACCTTATGACCTTCCTAGGTAGCTAATGGGCTGTGGGAGGTGTAGCAAGTGCTGCCAAAACAAGTGAAACTCACAAAAACATTGTAACTATGGTGACCACTACCTTGTTTACCTCTGGCTACAAAATGAAGGCTCAGCTTGCCTCTGGATCTCTCTCTCTGTGGCCTCAGCCAGGCACAGGAAGATCCACCTATTCCTAGACCCAGCTTATTCTCTTTGTCTGTCATTTCTTCATCCCTTCACCACCCTCACTCAGGCTTTCAAACCCTTGGCTGAGCTGGCTCGGCACAAGTGAATATTTAGAAATTGCCTTCAAATTAATAATTAAATTTTAAGATATAATTTCTCTTCTGCCATGATATTATAGTTGGTTTAATTTTTGATAATATAAAAATAAATGTTTTATAATTTTTGGATGAAATCATAGATAATATAAGCATAACACACAAATTTTTGATAATAGGGACATTGTGCACCAATACTTTCAATTGTTCAATACAACTAAATGTTATTAATTTGCCACTATTTAGTGAATGCCCTCTGTGTTCTAGGCATGTCCCTTTCTTACCATAGCCTTATAAGTAAGTTTTATCCAACTTTATGAAATAGAGCTATTATATTTAAAAATCTGTCTATTTTGAAAGGCAGGAACTATTCAGATAATTTAAAAGGTGATTAATTTAATAATTTTAAATCTGTATATTTGCCATGAACCATGGCTCCAACAACTAGACAAAATTTGTCAGTTTTAAGTGAATTTAAGCTAAACCATAGCTGAACACTTAAATCATTCAGAATATAGGACAAGCACTGTTTCAAATTTAAGCTTTCACTTCATGAAAGTCACATTTGTTCATAGTTCCTTCACTGGCTCTCAGTATGTTTCTTGTCCACCTGTTCAGAGTCCCCTCCTCCCAAGTTTGTGATTCTTATAATAGTAAGAAAGGAAAAACAAATTTAAAAGCAATATGATTAATTTGGCAAAGTCAAAGGAAGAGGAAGGCGGGGGAAATGGAGGCAGACAAAGGGGGACTCGTGTAATAATGTCAACCTTAAGAAAAGTTAATAAAAATAATTAATTTTGAAATATAAATAAAAGCAATATGAAAAAATCCTTTCTTAACATTCAACAACTTTTTAAAAAATATATTTTTATTGATTTCAGAGAGGAGGGAGAGCAAGAGGAAGATAGAAACATCAATGATGAGAGAGAATCATTGGTCAGCTGCCTCCTGTATGCTCCCTACTGGGGATTGAGCCCAAAACCTGGGCATGTGCCCTTGATGGAAATCGAACCTGGGACCCTTCAGTCCGCAGGCTGACGCTCTATCCACTGAGCCAAACCAGCTAGGGCAACAATTCTTTTTATTGAAAGAAAATATGTCTACCAGGTTAATGCACATTTCATGAGCTTTCCCCCTAAATACCAGGAAGGATTCATGACCTGCACATTTGACAGAAAATAAAAGTGCAAGCTCTACATAATAATCCAAATATGATCAGTAATAATTTATTTTCATTTCTCAAGGGCTTTCTGGAGTTTCACTCTCTTACCCAAAAAGCAAATATAATAATAGGCATTTCAGGCATCAACCCTAAGATGGGTTATCTATTGGAGGATGGAGGACTTTTCAAAACATACATCACCTAAGTGGCAATTAATTCTACTTATCCATCTAACTGACTCTGTAGGAAAAAAATTATTGCTGCTGATAATCGTTCTCATTTACCATAGAAGTGTCAGAAGAAACAGCAGGAGAGAGCTTAAAACTGAGCTATGATATGGGGAAAAATAATAGTAGTTTTAGAAGAACTGCAATTTTTCTGGCCCCATTTTTCAGATAAGAGTATATTACCTTTCATAAATAGTTAAGGTCTTTATCAGTAAATATATTTGCCCTAATCTAGTCAGTTTCCTTCACCTAGATTCCTTTGTTGTTAAAAGTATAATTTATTCAGGATAACTGTCTAGTGTTATTTATTTTGTTGGTTATACTGTTCGTATGATTTAACTCATTTTTATTTCATATTTTTCCTCCCAGCACCCACTTACATATAAAAGCAAAGTTTTCCCTATCATTTTAATGACATGATCTGAATTGCATTATCTATAACATTAAACAACTTTGGGCCTTGGTAATATCTATTCAAATATATAAAATATATATATATATATACATATACATATATATATATATATATATATATATATATATATATATATAGTGTAATATGCTAATTAGACCAGACATCCTTCTGAACATCCTTCCGGATGAAGCTGGAGCTGTGAGAAAAGGCCAGGTCCCGGGTGTCAGAGGGAAGCCCCGGTCCTGGGTGCCAGAGGGAAGCCAGTGCCGGCAGCCTGAGGAAGAAAGGCGTACTCTTGCAGAATTTTGTGCATCAGGCCTCTAATTATATATATATATATATATATATATATATATATATATATATTTGATTTCAGAGAGGAAGGAAGAGGGAGAAAGAGATAGAAACATCAATGATGAGAGAGAATCATTGATCAGCTGCCTCCTGCATTCCCCACACTGGGGATCAAGCCCACAACCCAGGCATGTGCCCTGACTGGGGATCAAACCGTGACCTCTTGTTTTATAGATAGATGCTCAACCACTGAGCCACAAAGGCCAGGCAATTCAAGTATTTTTGATGGACATTGTTTTATTGATAACTAGATTCTGAAAACATATCAGGACTGATAGCCACTGATAATCGCTTGCTCTGGCAAACAAGTATTTGTTGAGAATCAAATCTTTGAGGTCTTTGATTTGATGCTTATGACTCAAGATAAATCCAAGCATTGTCTTCTGTGGGTCTTTAACGTTCTTGAACTTATAACAAACTTCGTGTGTGTGTGTGTGTGTGTGTGTGTGTGTTTAAATTTTTCTGGATAGAATTTCTGTGCTTTCATCACATTATCAGAAGTTTCAGGACTCCAAAATGGTTAAGGACCACAAGTATACATGAGTCATGTTACAAGAATATTTTCCTATACAAACATGTATTTATTCCATATACAGAAACCATGGAACAATCTATAATTTTCTAATAACTATGAGAAATAAAAAATCTAATCTTACAATTCTTCCACTTCAAAATTTTAGGATTTAATTTTGAACAACCTCCAAAAACTATTTGAAAGCACACAAATAATTACATTAATAAAAGTTGTCTATACCCAAGAAAGCAAGACTGTTTTTAGTGGCAATACAAAGTACTAGTAAATATTATGTTAGCATAAAGAAAGAGGTTTTTAAAATTTTGTTAAGTGTATATTAATTACATTTTTATAATACTCTTTGCTACTAGAAATGACC
Organism: Myotis lucifugus; assembly: GCF_000147115.1. Classification (NCBI taxonomy): domain Eukaryota; kingdom Metazoa; phylum Chordata; class Mammalia; order Chiroptera; family Vespertilionidae; genus Myotis; species Myotis lucifugus. The sequence goes on along the minus strand of NW_005871057.1, from coordinate 8,974,523 downwards.
AATGTTTAAGTCTAGTAAATACTTGGCATTTCTTCTTTCTTGCTTTTTTTTGTTGTTGTTGTTAATCCTCACCCAAGGATATTTTTTTTCATTGATTTTTAGAGAGTGGTAGGGAGAGGGGGAGACAGAGAGAGAGAAACATCAACATCAGTCTGAGAGAGACACATCCATTGGTTGCCTCCCGCACTCACCCTGACCGGGACCTGGGATGGAGCCTGCCTGCAACCAAGGTACATGCCCTTGACCAGAAATGAACCTGAGACCCTTCAGTCCCAGAACCAACATTCTATCCACTGAGCTAAACTGGCTAGGGCAATATTTGGCTTTTATGCAATGTTTCTGTGAAAAAATAAGTTAACAAATAAAAAGCTTAATTAACAAATACCCCACAATGTTAATATAGCAGCTAAATATTTTGATTTAATTATTTGAATAATTGTAGGTAATATATTTTTAGTCAATTGAGGTAAAATAAAGGTATTTATAACGGATTAATTTATTTCATGTCTATGACTAAATAAAATATCTTGGAATTAATAAATTAATCAAATTTTACCCTGTGTAAAATATAGTTGATGGCTCAGCCATATGAATGAGTCATAAGTGCAACTTATAACTTATTACAAATGGAATATATTTACACAATCTATTTTCTTTCACTATACTACTTCTTTTTTAATATTTTTATTAATTTCAGAGAGTAAAGAAGAGGGAGAGAGAGACAGAAACATCAATGATGAAAGAGAATCATTGATCGGCTGCCTCCTGCATGCTCCCCACTGGGGATCGAGCCCACAACCTGGTCATGTGCCCTTGACCAGAATCGTATGTGGGACCTTTCAGTCCGCAGGTCAACACTCTGTCCACTGAGCCAAACCAGCCAGGGCACTACTTCTTTTATTCAGTCACTTAATTTGGTCATTATTTATTTGACAAACATAATTTGTAAAATATGTTTAATAATAATAATACACATAATGTTGAATTTTTGTAAGCTTCAGAAAGGAAATAGTCACTATTTAATTATTGTGACTAATTCATTACCTAAACAATATCATAATGCAATTCTACTTCATTGAACTTTGCATATTGTTTAGATTATTTAAACCATTGGTTTAGTAATTACACATTTGAATTAAAATAGTCAAAGCAGTGCTATCTAAATTCAGATGTTGATTTTGTTCTGCAGATCTCAAAAACAAAAGTCATGGTGGGTATATAGAACAGGAAATGTATCATAATACTACAGTTAGGAAAGTATTTGACACTTCTCTTGAGATAACAGGCCACATTACTGTACTAACTGCAGAAAGTCTTCAACATTCTCTTTGATACACACCAGCTGGGCCATATCAAGCTCATTGATTTGAAAACTTAATCTTTCCTAAATAACTCAATATTTTTGGAGGACTTTTATAAATTATAGTTTTAAAAGTTTCTAAGGGGACTGTAAATATATCCAACTGTTGTGTTTTTCATATATCTCATTCAGGTATACAAAAAGAGTAAATAAAAGTGGACATAGCTCACAGTCTTACTACTCTGTTTTGATGATGGGAATGATTTTGACAGTAGGTAATCAATTCTTAGCTCACGAGCTCTATCATCACAAAATAACTTTAAGATCCTAATGTACTCCTGGGGCTTCAAATTGTATTTAATACTTCTAATCCAAGCCTCCCGACTGGATTAAACCATTATTTTAGGGTCAATGGAAAGTATATATCAATTTGTCAATATTTTATATGAAGTGAGAGCTCTCGCATAAACAAGGTCAGGCAAAAACAAAATCCAAGGAACTAGGAAAACATGTTTTGTTGTTTTCTTTAATTGTTCATATTTTAATCTGGCATAGAAATTTCCTTAGGGTAAAGATTGTATGGAGACAAGCACATGAATATTCTTGAGATATTAAGATATAAAAGAAAATAATATGGAAGAAATTATTTGTTGATTATAAATTATAAAATAAAAAATATTTTTTTCCTGATAATAATTGAAATCATATAATTCGATAATTCCATTGTCCACTGGTACTTCCCCTAGACCCCATTGTTTCTTAACTTTTCTCACTTTCTGAGATGGAATTAACAAAAAATGATGTCTAAATATTCATGACAGACATGTTTTTTCTGATCTCATAAATGTTTCCTTTATCATTGAATTGTCTCTTTTCTGTAATAAAACAGTAAAAATCTCAGGGTTTTGAGGCTAATAAACAATGCCCATACAGTTGATAGTCTCAAGAACTATTATAAAATGGAGTTAGATGCTTTAGGTCACACTTTGTAAATCTGACTGCAGAACTAGAATACTAATGAAAGTTAACAACCATTTTCTTACCTACTTCCAATTTTTAATTATTGCCCTGGAGGCTCATATATTACAGAAAGAAACTTTTTTTTTTAATTCATAATCAGGAAGTCACTAGAGTGACTATGTGTCACCAGAAAGCAACATAAAATAACTGAAACAAGTTGTATCTTACTAACATCAGACTCCAATCAATGTAGTCAATGCACCAATTTCCTTGGATACTGTGTCATTGTTCATAAAGCAATTTTGCACTTATCATCACAATGAAACTACAAGATAAAGAGAGAAGGATATTATTTTTATAATTTTACAGAATAGTAAAATATTGGCCCTGACATAAAAGGGTTTAAAGGTGAATTTTATTCCTTTAATAAGCATAAGACATAATAAAATTAATAAACCAATATTGACAATTTACTTAAAAGTAATTTCTTGAAATCACAAAGCTAAAATTGTTTCAGTTAACTTTAAAGAGAGTTAAATTAGAAGACAATAAATATTGATCTCAAAATCACCAATTAAAAACAGAAAAATCAAGAAATTATGAAAAATAATTAAGGTAAGTGAGGGATGGGCAGAGGTTGTTCTATGAAACTACAGCACAATTCAAAGTATTTACTCAAATATCAATATCAGGTTTAAAAATGTTTTCAAAGAAACATTTCAACAGTTTTCTCTATTTGTTTAAAATAGTTAAACAATCTATATACAGTGGGCCCTTAACTTACGAGTTTAATTTGTTCCAGGACCGAGCTCGTTAAGGAGCTCGTTAAGGAGCTCATTAACTCAAATTACTCTATCAACTCAATGCAAAAAATCGGCCGAGAGCCAGCTGGTATCTCAAAAAACTCGTTAGTCGGGACACTCGTAAGTCAAGACCTTACTGTATCCTCTCTAATAAAAGAGAACCATGGTAATTAGCCATACATCTGCTACCCTTCCCATTGGCTAATCAGGGCGATATGCAAATTTACTGCCAGCCAAGATGGCGGCCGGCAGCCATGCACTGAAGCGAACAGAGGAGGCTTGCTTGGTCCAGTGAAGGCGGACTCCAATGTTCCCCTCCTGACATGCGGGCCTCTCAGCTGAAACTCTAAGCAACTATGTTGCAAATATAGAAGCTAAACCAAACCCCAGAAACCTTTGTTAGTCAGCAGGGCTTCAGCCAGCCGGACCGCAACATTGTATCAAATACAGAAGGTAAACAAAGGCCAGAAACCTGCTTTCAGCAGCTGAGGACTCAGAGCTAAAGCTGGCCCAGAATAAAAAAAAAAAAAAAGAAAAAAGGAGCGATTGGGAGCTTCAGTCACCCGCCAGCCTGAAAACGGCCCTCAGCCCCTCAGCCAGACTGGCCAGGCACCCCAGTGGGGACCCCCACCCTGATCCAGGACACCCTTTAGGGTAAACCAGCCGGCCCTCACCCATGCACCAGGCCTCTATTCTATATAGTAAAAGGGTAATGTGCCTCCCAGCACCGGGATCAGTGGAGCAGCGAGGCCTGGATATGCAATCACAAAGGGAGGGGCCGGGCCAGAGGCACAGCGGCACCCAGGGCATCCGGTGCAGCTGGGACTGCAGCCCCCGATCTACAATGGAGAAGGGAGGGGTGGGGCAGCAGGCATGGCAGCATCCAGGGCACCGGGTGCAGGCCCTGGGTGCAACCGTGCCTGCAGCCCTCTGATCTGCTATCGTGAAGGGAGGGGCGGGGCCACAGGCATGGCGGCACCCAGGGCATCCGGTGAAGCCATGCCTGCGGCCCCTGGATATGTGATCATGAAGGGAGGGGCAGGGTAGCAGGCATGGCAGCACTCTGAGCACCGGGTGCTGAGTTGCCTGTGGTCCCCTGATCTGAGATCAGGAAGTGAGGAGCAGGGTCACAGGCAAGGCTGCCCCTGGGCACAGGGTGCAGCTCCAGGGTGCAGCCGTGCCTGCAGCCCTCTGATCTGCAATGGCAAAGGGAGGGGCGGGGCCACAGACATGGCGGCACCCAGGGGACTGGGTACTGAGGTGCCTGTGGTCCCCTTATCTCAGATCAGGAAGTGAGGGGCGGGGCCACAGGCAGGGGAGTTCGGGGCTGGTGGGGCAACCGCAGAGGTCAGCCAGCACTCATGCCCCCAACCGGCTCTCCCTGGGAGTCCGGAGTGGAGGGCGCTCTCCCTGGGAACCTGGAAATCAGCCTCCCAAGGCAACTGTGGAGAAACCAAGCCTGGCGAGCCATGGAGAGGGCGACCTACCTGGAGGCCACGCAGCTTTTATAGTTGAAGTCGCCCTGGATGGAGGACTGGGGGTAGCAGGGATCAGAGTCGGCCAAGTCAGACATGGAACCCCAGGTCCCGGCCGAATGACTAGAGCACATGGACTTCAATGGTCCTTGGTCACTTGCTGAGCAGCAGTCAGCCTGGACCAGGAATCAAACCCAAAACCTGACTGAATGGAACCCAAACCTTGCTGTGGCAGAGGAGCTCCGACCCACAGCAAGGGCCAGGGCACACCAGAGGGATTTTGTTGAAGGGCCCTGACAGGCAGCACCCTGAGCAGTGGGTTAGAACCTCCTCCTGATACAGCAAGGTTGAAGGTTGGATCCCTGGTCAGGGCACAGACAAGAAGCAACCAAAGAGAGCATAGTAAGTGGAACAACACACTGATGTTTCTCTCGCTCCCTTCCTCTCTCTAAAATAATCAATCAATAAAAATGAAAATAAAAAATAAACCCTCTGGCCCTAACCAGTTTGGCTCAGTGGATAGAGCATCGGCCTGTGGACTGAGGGGTCCTGGGTTCAATTCTGGTCAAGGGCATATACCTTTGTTGCGGGCACATCCCCAGTAGGGGTTGTGCAGGAGGCAGTTGATCGATATTTCTCTCTCATCAATGTTTCTCACTCTCCATCCCTCTACCTTCCTCTCTGTAAAAATCAATAAAATATATTTTTTTAAAAATAAAAATAAACCCTCTGGCTTGCAGAGTTGCTAAAACAGTTAGAAAGCAAAGTCTCATCCCTTCCCGTTCATTCAACAAATACTTCATATGCTCCTTCAATAATCACACTGGGAATGGGTGTTTGTTTGTTTGTTTGTTTTGGTTAATCCTCACTTGAGGACATTTTTGCATTTTTTTTTGTTTATTTTGTTTTATTTTTACAGAGAGTGGAAGGGAGGGAGAAAGAAACTAAAATGAGAGACATCAAATGGTTGTCTCTTGCTGAATCCCCAACCAGGGCCCTGGATTAAGCCGGCAACCCAGGTATGTGCCTTCGATTGGAATCCAACCTGGTACCCGTCAGTCTGCCTGCAAAAGCACTATCCACTGAACCAAACCAGCATTTTTTTTTCTTTTTAAGTCCTCCTCTAGGGATATGTTCTTTTCATTGATTCTAGAGAGAGAGGAAGGGAGAGGGAAAGAGAAAGAGAAACATTGATCAGTTGCCCAAGCAACCCACAACCTGTGTATGTGCCCTCACCTGGAATCGAACTCATGACCCTTTGATGCGTGGGAGGACACTCTAACTACTGATCCACACCAACCAGGGCCTGGAGCTACAATGAGTTCCCTCAGGGGGGTGCTGCTCATCCAGAAGCCGGGCTCATGGCTGGTGAGTGCAGCGGAGGTGGCAGGAACCTCCATAGCAGCACTGAGGAGCAGCAAGCCGAGTGGTAGGGAGCAGCAAGCAGGTGGGCGGTAAGGAGCAAGGGGTCCCAGACTGTGAGAGGGCACAGGCCGGGCTGAGGAATTTCATGCACCGGGCCTCTAGTATATATATATAAAAGCCCAGCAACTGTACAGCAGATATATGATGACTATATATATATATATATATATATATATATATATATATATATCATCAGCTGTAGAAACTCAGTGTCAGGTATTATAAGTTTTTATCTCTGAAAAAATGATAGAATTCATTCATGGAGAAAGTAAATGAATTTGAGACATGAGTATATTAGACATAAACTAATAATATGAAACATCCCCTAAAGTGAACACTTAGTTCAGTCTCATATTTGGAAGAATGGTGAATGGTGGATTTTGCTATAGGTTAATGGCAGGTCTCTGACTTGGCTAAACATAATCCAGTAAAATAATTGGGGAGAAGTGAATACGTTCCAAATTTACACAGAAAAAGAAAGTAACAGAAGCCAATAAACAATGGTGGTCCCCATAACCCATGAGATACTTTATTTATTTTAAATATGTTCTTACATTTTTAGCCCAGCTGGTGTGGCTCAGTGGCTAACCATAGACCTATGCACCAGGAGGTCATGGTTTGATTGTTGGTCAGGGCACATGCCTTGGTTTTGGGCTCAGTCACTTCCCCGTGGGGGGCATGCAGGAGGCAGTTGATCCATGATTCTCTCTCACTGATGCCTCAATCTATCTCTCCCTCTCCCTTCCTCTCTCTGAAATCAGTTAAACTGCTGATCTCCTGGTGCATGGGAGGACACTCAACCAACAGAGCTACACCCTCTGGAGTTCCATGGCATACTTTAGTATCTTAAACTATCTTGAAAGACCTTGCACACCATCTGCACTCTCCTGAACTGATGAAATATTTATCTTAAATATTCCAGTTTCTATCTTTACCATGTGATCTGTCTGGACTCACTCTTTTCATGACTGATAGGTTTTTTGCTTTCTCATTCAACTTTGCAATAAAAGGGAAATTCGTGGTTTTCTTTGACACAACTGAGCTATCTTCAGCTATATTTAGAAGAAGGGTACTAGGATAAACGTCAATTTTCTTCTGTCTCTAGCTAACTGATATTTTCAGGATACTTCGAAGTATCTCTTAGTGCTGTTGCTCAACCTCTAAAACTCTTAATTTCCTTCTAGCTGCTACTGGAATTCATGTGTGTGGTGAGAGGAAGTCTGGAAGACAATTTCTGCATGTATACCCCTGGCTCATGCCTTTCAAAAAAGACCTATCTACACTAATAAAAGAGAAACATGGTAATTAGCGTATGACCGCTACCCTTCCCATTGGCTAATCAGCATATCCTTATGCAAATTAACTGTCAGCCAAGATGGCAGCCGGCAGCCAGGCAGCTGGAAGCGAACATGAGGCTTGCTTGCTCCAGTGACTGCAGCCTGCAACGTTCCCTGCCTGACTTGCAGGCCACTGAGCTGCAACTCTAAGAAACTATGTTGCAAATATAGAAGCTAAACAAAACCCCAGAAAAAGCTTTCAGCCAGCCGGGATCTCAGAGCTAGAGTTATACATTGTTTCGATTATAGCAGCGGAAGCCTCAGAGCTAGAGCCAGAGCTAAAGCTGGCCCAGAATAAAAAAAAAAGAAAAAGAAAAAAAGGAGTGGTTGGGAGCTTCAGTAAATTGCCAGCCTGAAAGCAGCCCTCAGCTCCTCACCCAGACTGGCCAGGCACCCCAGTGGGGACCCCCACCCTGATCCAGGACACCCTTCAGGGCAAACCAGCCGGCCTCCACCTGTGCACCAGGCCTCTATCCTATATAGTAAAAGGGTAATATGCCTCCCAGCACCGGGATCAGCGGAGCCGCAAGGCCTCCTGGCACCGGATCAGCGTGACAGTGGGCAGCGCCCAAACCCCCTGATCAGCCCTGCTATGTGCCTGATAGGGGGGAGCTCCCCAATCCCCTGATCGCCCTGCAGCTCTGTCTGTGACAGGGTGCGGCGCCCCAACCCCCCCCCCAAACACAGGCCCTGCTCTGTGTGTGACAGGTAGAGCCATAACCTCCCCATTGGCCCTGCCCTGAGTGTGAGAGTGGCAGTGCCCCAACCCCCTGATCGGCCCTGCTCTGTGTGTGACAGGGGGCGGCGCCCCAACCCCCCCCCCCCCCACGGGCCCTGCTTTGTGTGTGACGGGGTAGAGCCATAACCTCCCCATTGGGCCTGCCCTGAGTGTGACAGTGGCGGGCCCCTCAACCCCCTGATCGCCTGCTGTATGTGTGACAGGGGGTGGTGCCTACTCTCCTATCGGCCCTACTCTGTGAGTGACAGGGGGGAGCTCCTCAACCCCCTGTTGGGCCCTGCTCTGTGCATGACAGGGGGGAGCTCCCCAACCCCGATTGGCCCTGCTCTGTGCGTGACAGGGTACGGAGCCCCAACCCCCTGATGGGCCCTGCTCTGTGCATGACAGGGGGCAGCGCCCCAACCCCCTGATTGGCCCTGCAGGGTACGGAGCCCCAACCCCCCTGATGGGCCCTGCTCTCTGCAGGGGGCAGTGCCCCAATCCCCTGATTGGCCCTGCTCTGTGCATCACAGGGGGTGGCGCCGCAACCTCCCCATCCTCCCTGCCTTGAGTGTGACAGGGGGCGGTGCCCCAACCCCCAAATCGGTCCTACCCTGAGCATGACTGAGGGTGGCATCGCAACCTCCTAATCCTCCCTGCTCTGTGCATGACAGGGGCCGGTGCCCCAACTCCCCAGTCAGCCCTGCTCTGATCCTGACCAGGGGCTGCACCTAGGGATTGGGCCTGCCCTCTAACACCCAGGAGCAGGCCTAAGCCAGCAGGTCATTATCTCCCGAGGGGTCCCAGACTGTGAGAGGGCACAGGCCGGGCTGAGGGACCCCCCCTTCCCCCCTGAGTGCACAAATTTTTGTGCACCGGGCCTCTAGTGTATAATAAATATCTAGAACTTTTGCAATGAATAAAGTAACATGCCCTCATTACAGAAATATCTGCAAGATCCTAGACCTTGCCCTCCACACATAAGAAGAATTCATTTGTTTTTGTTGAAACAACAACAAAAATAAGATTCATCAAAAACATTGCTCAGAACACAAAAAATAAAAATTAAGCATAAACATAGCTCACCTCTCTGCCTTGAAGCAGGTAGGATGTTATTACTATCTCTTTGATAAATGAATTCTGAATAACAGTCTTTAAGTGATCTGCTATGAGGAAATACACATGACAACAAAATAATAGCTTATATCTTTTAAGCTTTGACACTGGCAAAGGGCTTTCACCTACATTCTGTCATCATTTTGCCTGACTGGCCAATGATCCCACATGTGCTTGAAAGAACTGTAACCAGGAAATCAGCTTTCAGGATAGGAAAACCTATTTAAAATTCATAGAACCCATGAGACTCAAGGAGATGTATTGAACAATAGTTAAACCTTTCCTCTTATTCAGCTATTCTCTTAAAATTTCCATGTCTGAAAATTTCCTCGTCAGCCAGGTTTAAAAACATCAAACTAGCATTGACTCAACTGAGCAATTTGTAACTTATTTCAATATTGACATCAGTATTTTGTTATGGGTATATATACCTTTTTGTGTCAGGTCATCAAAGCTTCACATCCAAGATTATTCAAACCACTAGATGCCCAGTGCTCAAAATTTGTGCACGGCTAGGGTCCCTAGGCCTGGCCAGCCATTAGAGCCGATCGGAGCCTTCCAGCTGCCAGCCTGGGCCTTCCTTCCCTGGTTGCTGGCTGAAAACCCAGGCCTTCCCTTGTTACATGCCGCCCCCTGGTGGTCAGTGAACATCATAGCAAGCAACCAAACTCCCAGTCGAACTCCTGAGGGGACACTATTAGCCTTTTTTATATATAGATAAGTTGGGCAATGATAAAAGAAATATACAACTTTGTGGCTTCATATTTTTTCAATCTTATGTTATAAATTATATGTTTCTTATGACAATTTCATATTTGCATGAGTAGCATTGGCTGATGATAGAACTAGGCCTCATGCTTCATTGTCTAATTATGCAATTTACCTCCTGTGGTTTGAATTAAATCTTACCCAATAAGCTGAAAACTGAAACTTTCAATTACACTTTTGCTTTCTCTGCTTTAACTCCAGTATTGATATTTGATTGAATTGGATCTTTTCTAAAGACTAAATGCAATCCAAAGAGTGTTCTGTGAATTTTCTCTAATATTTAAATCATATTTTAGAAAGTTTATTGCTATTTCCACCCTTCTTCTCTTTAAAAAATGAAGGTTATGTCCAAGTAGAAAAAAAAAAAGTAAATTCATCGGAATTGCCTACTATTTAGATCTATCATTTGTCATTTGGAGATTTTAGTTGTGGTTTGATTTTTTTTTTTTCATGAACCTGGTTTTGTGAAAATCAGACTTCTGTTACTAGTAAGCTAGTTGAAAATATTTACTTTTTACTATATGTGTTTATGGATTAATTTCATCAAAAATAGTAATATTCACTGTGCCCCAAAGAGTTTCATTAAACTGATCTCATTGTCAACATTTACTGATTGAAATGTATACATATATAAAATATGTAAAAACTGACAATCCAGATGTTCTTCATTGGATAGCACAAATAGTTATTATAAATCATGGTTTGTAACTTTTAAAGTCTGTAACATAGTGAAGTAGTATACTTGATCTTTTATGCCTGTGCTTGCAATTTATAATTCATTTGAAGCAGCAAATTAAAAATTGTTCAAAATTATGAAGAGAAAACAGCATAACAACATTGTGCATATTTTTTATAAATACTCATTTTCATCAACTGAAACTTGTACTTGCCCCCAAAGGAAAAAAAACAATTGTAATTTGTCTTAAGCATAACTTCAAAGAGAACAATAAGAATTGAAATGAGAAGATTATATCTGTTCTTTCCATTATTTTATTTTATATCATGTGGGCATATAAATCCAAACATTTTTATATGAGAGTAAAATGGATGAAAAATATAACCAGAAGTGGTTAATACGCTGAATTAAATGTTTTATAAAATAAAAAAGTAAAGTTGACTCAAAATAACAAAATGACCGAATTTTCAAAAATATGGGAAGATCTTGTGAGGACTCTTAATTACAGATACTTGGAATAGTAGCACCATCTAGTGGTCAAACTTCACACATTCCAAATACTAGTAAGTGCATCAAACATCCTTATTCTCAGGTTGTGTTCTAATTTGAAAATATTTTTAGTTTATTATTTCAGAGGTTCTGAATTTTTAAAAGTCTCTGAAACAGGATAGGAGAAAATGGCGGAGGCTTAGACGGACGTGTTGGTGCTTTGTCCCGGACCAGATGGGGGCGAGCAGCTGAAACGGGTAACAATCAGCCCGATCAAGCTGGGGAGGTTCAGCTGAGAGACAGTCTGCAGCCAGGAAAGACAGAAAACTCCTAAAAAATGCGGATGGTTGGAGATTGAGGCTGAAACCTCCCTCTGGGCGCCAGCGCAGCGGCGGGACCGCGCCATCTCAGGCAGCGTTCACCGGCATCCAGAGATCGGCTACTAGCCCGGCGGCTACTGACCCGGAGGCAGCGATTCGCAAACAGCGCGACTGCAAGAGCCAAGGGGAGACCTGCACCCCTCCACGGAAAGGTTGGACTTGCCTCGAAGATTCAAGCAACAGTGGCCTCCTGATCACCACACGCTCTGCCTGGGGAACAGTTGCTGCGTCTGAAGCCTCCCTCCACCAACCAGAAGAGCCACCACAACTGTGAACAGCACCCATCAGAGGCCCTGCTATCAACAGAGGAGCCGCTGCTACCACAACCGCCCAAGGAGCAACCACAGACCGAGGAGCCACTGCCACCCAGGGAGCAGCCACTGCCACCCAGGGTCCAGCCACTGAACGATTCAACAACTAGTAATGTCAGTGAGATCAAACATGGGTAGACAAAGAAACCCCCAAAGGAAAGAAAAGGAGGACTCGCCAGAAAAGCAGCTAAGTGAGACAGAGATATGCAACATGACGGAAAAAGAATTCAGAATAAGGTTCCTAGAGTACATGCACCGGATGTTCAAGAAGCAAGAAGAAACAGATGAAAAACTCAACTACGTATGCAAGAAGCTAGAAGAAACAGGTGAAAAAATCAACAACTTAAGTAAGTCCCAAGAAGAAATGAAGAGCGACATAGCTGCAATAAAAAACACCATTGAAAGTATCAACAGTAGACTGGGAGAAGCGGAGGACCGAATCAGTGAATTAGAAGACAAGGAAGCAAAACACACTCAAACTGTACTGCAAATGGAGAAAAAAATTAAAAGGCAGGAGGAGAGCCTAAGGGAACTTTGGGACAACATGAAACGAAGCAACATACGAATAATAGGGGTGCCAGAACAACAGAAAGATGAACATGGATTAGAAAACCTATTCGAAGAAATAATATCAGAAAACTTCCCTGAGGTGGGGAAGAAAAAAGTCACACAAGCCCAGAGAGTCCCAAACAAGGTGAACCCGAAAAGACCCACACCAAGACACATCATAATTACCATGGCAAATGTTCAGGATAAAGAGAGAATCTTACAGGCTGCAAGAGAGAGGCGGAAAGTAACATACAAGGGATCTCCCATTAGATTATCAAATGATTTCTCAACAGAAACACATCAGGCCAGAAAAGAATGGACGGAAATCTACAAAGTGATGCAAAGCAAAGGACTGAATCCAAGAATACTCTATCCAGCAAGGCTATCATTCAAAATTGAAGGGGAAATAAGAAGCTTCACAGACAAAAAAGGGCTAAGGGAGTTTATCACCACCAAGCCAGCCATGCAAGAAATGCTAAAGGGACTGTTGTAAAAGAAGAAATATCAAGCTCAGAAAGAAAACAGCCACACACACACACAAAAAAGAAATGGCTACAAACAAGTACCTTTCAATAATAACTTTAAATGTAAATGGACTAAATGCTCCAAATAAAAGACACCGAGTGGCTGAATGGATAAAAAAACATGACCCATACATCTGCTGTCTACAAGAGACCCACCTCATTGGAAAGGACTCACACAGACTGAAAGTGAAGGGATGGAAAAATATCTTTCACGCAAATGGAAAGGAAAAGAAAGCTGGGGTAGCAATACTTATATCTGACAAAATACATCTCAAAGTGAAGGCCATAACCAGAGATAAGGAAGGCCACTTCATAATACTAAAAGTCTCTGAAACATATTGAAACCCTACAACTATATATCTGTTTAAAAATGAAAAGCATAAATGTGTAACTCAACAATTGCATCGAATAAAGATATTGTTCTGGGATATTGTTTCATCCCCAGCTTTACTATTTTAGAATTAAAAAAAAAATAACAGAAAGATGAAAAAGAGTACAACCTAAATCAACTTGTTGCAAGTCACCCACGTAAGCTTATAGCAGAAGAAGTTTCATTTTCCAACAAAAATCAATTAAATCTGTGGGCAGTGTGCCCTCCTGTAGTGCTGCTACCTAGTGCTGTCCCTTACAGAAACTTGTCCAACAACACTCACTTGCACTAATATTTCCTAGATTTCTCATTCTGTCACACAGCATTTTAACATTCTATAACTCAGGCCCTGAACTCTGGTTCTTCCTTCAAATAATAAATAGAGCAACTAGCCTGGCTGGTGTGGTTGAATTGTTGAGTCTCCACCAATTAACCAGATGGACTTGCTTTGAATCTTGGTCAGGGCTTATGCCAGAGTTTCAGGCTAGATTCCCTTAGGGGGCTTGTAGGAGGCAGCCAATCAATCATTGTCTGTCAACATTGATGTTAGTCTCTCCCCGTCTGCCCTTCCTCTCTCTGAAATCAATAAGAAAACATATTTATCAACATAAACACATACACTAAGATTTACCATGTGCCATAGAAACTTCTCAATTCCCTTACCCAAACCCAATCTTCAGAGGTAAGGCAAAATCCCTAGACTCTTCAGATGATAGGTTAGTGGAAATGGTAAATGCAAGCACAGAGAATTAAAAAATTCCTAAGTGTTCAAATAAGCAAGAGGGTTCTGCTGTGTACAACTGAAGAAGGAAATGAACAGCAGATGACAGAACTGAGGATCCTTCCCCCTCATCTTTTCCCAGAAAAAGGCCCCAGGAAAACAATGACTAAAGAGGATGAAAGAGGCTTGAATCCCTGCTATAGCTAACAATGATCGGGGCAATGAACAGGAAATAAACAGGAAACAGGGCAATAAATAGTTCGAAACCATTGGACTAAGCCTTCTGATGGTGCTCAGTCATTTGGCATGTGCCCTGGAAATAAGAGGTCATAGGTTCATTCCCTGTCATGACACGTGCCTGGGTTGTGGGCTCCATCCCTAGTGGACAGAGTGCAAGTGGCACAAAACCAATGATTGCTTCTCATCATCGATGTTTCTATCTCCCTTCTCCTTCTTCTACAAAATCAATAAAAATTTGTTAAAAAACAACAGAATTTCTGCTTTTACCACTTATATTCAACACTAGGATGGATTCCTATACAATGAAATTAGACACGTGAAAGAAGAAAGAGGAAAGAAAGCTATCATAGTTTATATTATTAGCTCAGCATGAATGCATAATTAGAACTTTTCCTGAAATCTATAATTAGTGAAGTTAGGAAGAAATGAGATCAGTGAATCTCTTCTAAACAAACAAAAAAAATTGAAAAGGAAATTTACAATGCATGTTACATGATCAGAAACTGAAATTCTTAAAAATGAATCTAATAAAAGTTATATAATTCTGTGCATATAAGCTATAAAATGCTATTGAAAAAAAACACAAAGGAAAGAACTATGAGTCCTGTAAATGGAAATATCCCATATTCATGGATTGAAAGACATAATATGGTAACTATGTCCAATGTCACTAAACAGACCAATACCAAAAATAGGATTCAATAACTTAAAAAATGTATGTGCATATACATGTGTATGTAATTGAGAAGTTGGGTTTTAAATGAGTCTGTGACTAGGACTCTTAAAATGCATTTTAGTCAATAAAGGAGAGACAGACCTCACTAAAAATGAATTAGTATTGCAGGCATTATCACCTCAATTACTTTCATATCTACATAGCACACATATAACAGCTTCCACAGTGTGGGGGAGAATATTTGTGTAAAAGAAGGGATACACTGTCATAGTCACAGGATATAAAGGTCTGTCTAAGACAGCGGTTCTCAAGATTCCCTATGGCTTTTTGCCTGGTGGCTCAGGACTGTGTATCACATTAGACGCTCAGCTGAGATTCTGATCACACCTAGAGGACAAGTGACCTCGTCGGTTTTTTAAAAAACAGACGTCATAGGGCACATCTGAAGGACGGAGCCAACGCGCCTATGTGCTCTTTTACGTCCAGACCAGTGAACTGGAAGGAGACAGTGGGGAAGCCCTCTGCCCCGAGACGGAGCACAAGGTCGCTGCGTCCACCCCACGGGGCCCGAGACTGCCCCCAGCTTCACGGGTCCCGGTCCGAGAAGCCCGAGCAAGAGGCGCCCGTCCAGCACACCAGCTTACAGCAGTGGCGCTTGCTCCAGGAACAATCCCGACCTCAGCCTCAGTTCAAACTCAGGGAGGTCGAGCGTGCCCTGACCGCCCAAACCATCGTCATTCACCAGTCCCGGAGCAGAGGGGGCAGGACCGACCACCTGCTCAACCATCCAGCCGGGGGGCCAAGGGCACTGGCCAAGGCCCTGGTCCCAAAGGGGGACCCAAGGAGAACAGGAGGAAGAAGAAGAAGGGGCACAGGTCCGTGCTCGCATGCCAGTGATCTCAGCAGCAGGAGAGGCGCAGGGGCCGGCGGGAGAGCCTGGGGCTGAGCACTGGGTGGGGGTGGGGAGGGTGTGTGCCCTGACAAGGACTCTGCAATTATGGCAGAGTTGGATACCCGTGAACCCACATAGGTGTTTTCTTTTTTGCTGTGTAAATCCTCACCCAAGGATACTTACCCATTGATCTTTAGCGACGGTGAAATGGAGGAGGAGATTCCCTCAGAGAAACTTCAATGTGAGTGAGGCACAAATAGAGGTCACCTACCGCACCCAGCCCGACCGAGGAAGGTCAGGAATGGAGCCTGCAACGCAGGTAGTTGTCCTGAAACAGAATCCAAGCAGTGAGACCGCCTATCTATCCACTGAGCCCCAACAGCCAGGCTGCACATCATGATTTTTATGGCTGTGCATCTGGTGATGGATCATTGGGGGCGGGGCGTGGCGGGGGGAAGGAACTTGGTTGTGCGCACTGATTTCATTTCTGTTGCCAAGGCGTGCCCTGCGTCTTGGAGCCCATCAGCCCATGCCACACGCTTCCCAGAGCTGCTAACACTCCCAGGCCACAGTTCCGTCCTGTGGAGCTGGGCCTCCACTCCTGGGACTAATGTCTGCAATGGCTCCAGGTCCCCCTCCTAGGCGCATGTACAGCCATGTTGATGTGAACCTGGGTGGATTAGCAGCGAATGCACAAGTACATCCGGGTACCCTCCTGGAATCAGCAGCCCCGCACACCCGGGAGGCCTGTGTGGCTCACTAGAGACCCCCAAATATTTCTAACCTCTCCCTGGTGGGCTGTCACAGCTCTTGCCACCCAGGAGATGCTGGGAAATGTGTGACCATATACCCGAGCATCCTTCAGGTTTTCCACCATAGCCCACAGCCCTGGATCTGCCATCGCCAATGAGGGTTGTCCTGGGCCCACCTGAGCCTGTCTAAATATGTATTGTCCCCTCCTCGACCCAGGAAACAGAGATGCCGCCCTACAAGACATGGGGAAGCTGCCCTGCGGGGCTCCTCTGGCACCTGAGGAATCTCCCAAGTCCTCTCCAACACTGGAAACACTTCAGCGGGCCCCGTCGCGCCCTCTACTGGTCGAGGCGCGCCAGTGCAAGCGCCCCTCTCACAGCCTCCTCTGGGGAAGGCAGAGCCAGGTGCCTGGACTTCCAGGGTTCTGGGCAGATCCACGGGCTGAAAGTCAAGCAGGCGGCGCTGTCTTGGAGAAGGCAGGGGCTGAAGAGTGCTCATGGATGCCAACGGACCATGCAAATCAAGGAGTGTCTGAGCGTGACTGCGGATGTACACACACACACACACACACACACACACACACACACACAGACACAGAGAGAAGGGAGCACAAGGTCCGCTATCATGATTTCTGCTGAGGGAGAAACCAAGATAGCGACATAGGTAAACACCAGAAATGGCTGCCTCCCACAACCACTTCAAAAATAGAACTAAAAGGCCAAATGGACATCATCCAGAACCATAGGAAGGCTGGCTGTCTGGAAATTCTTCAAAAAGCATGAAAGAGAAAAGCACACTGAGACTCAGAGGAGGTGCAGTAGTAAGGTGCAGAGGCACGGAGGCGCATGTGGCAAGGGCTGGAGGCTGAGGACATGGCGCTCACAGAAAGGGCTGGCAGCTGAGGACGCAATTTTCTTTTTCAATGGGGAGGGAGTCTCACGCTCCCAAATGCTCTGAACTCCAGTTCTGGGCAAGTCTCTGGAGGCCCAGACTCATAGGGGAGAAACTCGACAGTCTGGCATCAGTCAGAACTCGAGGGTGGCCTCTCTCAGAGGTGCTTGCAGAGATTACCGGCACACTGAGAATCGAGGCCCCTTAGGGCAGGACTGAGGAGCAGCCATAGCTTCTTGCTCCACCCTGTTGATCCCATGAGACCCTGCCCCACCCAAACTGTGCAGAGGCTTTTGCATATGAAAGGCCTGACCCTTTGCAATTGGAAAATTACCTCACAAACTGCAACTGTGTCAGAGAAACCCAGAACATCCAAAAGAAGGCCCAAGGCCCCACACTAGGTTGCATTGCTTCATAGCTGGGCTCCTGCTGGGTAGCCTCAGGCAGAGGCTAAATGAACACCTCCTTAGCGATCCAAGAGTCAGTGTACCCAGTGGTCAGAGTGGGACCATCCAGATTACAAATCATCAGATCCATAAGGGAAATAATCAGGGGGACGGCTTAGTGAGCACCAAAGCCCCACTGAAGCAAGTCTTGCCCAAGAAGCGTGTCTCCAGCATAGTTCTCCCACTGCAGACACAGCTGATTCTCACAGCCGATTGGCCTGGAGGCAAATTCCTCCCTGTGATACCTACAACAATCAAGGCTTAACTACAACAAGACTGTACACAAAGCCCACAAAGGGCTGCACCAAGAATGTCCATCCCCGGTAATTGGGGCAGCTGAGCCACTGGGCCCTACAGGACACCTGGCACAGAGAGCCACTCTATCAACACAGGGAAGCATAAAAATGCGGATACAAAGAGACTGGTCACAAGTGACAGAAACGGAGGAAAGCAAACTACTGGGTATAGAGTTCAAAAGCACACTTTTAAAGTTTTCCAAGAATTTTATAGAAACCGCCGATAAATTTAGTGAGACCCTCAAGAAATCTACTGATTATCTGGACGTTATGAAAAAGGACCAAGTAGAAATTCAGCATACAATGACTGAAGTAAAGAATATTATACAGACTCCCAACAGCAAACTAGAGGATCGCAAGAATCAAGTCAAAGATTTGAAATACGAAGAAGGAAAAAACACCCAACCGGAAAAACAAAAAGAAAAATGAATCCAAAAATATGAGGATAGTGTAAGGAGCCTCTAGGACAACTTCAAGTGTACCAACATCCGAATTATGGGGGAGCCAGAAGAAGAGAGAGAGCAAGATATTGAAAACTTTTTGAAGTATTAATGACAGAAAACTTCTCATACCTGGTGAAAGAAATAGACTTACAAGTCCAGGATGCTCAGAGAACCCCAAACAAAAGCCATCCAAAGAGGACCACACCAAGACACATCATAATTAAAATGCCAAGAGCAAGAGACAAAGAGAGTATCTTAAAAGCAGCAAGAGAAAAACAGTCAGTTACCTACAAGGGAATACCCATACGACTTTCTGCTGATGTCTCAACATAAACTTTGCAGGCCAGAAGGGACTGCCAAGAAATATGCAAAGTGATGAATAGCAAGAACCTACAACCAAGATTACTATACCCAGCAAAGCTCTCCTTTAGAATCAAAGGTCAGATCAAGAGCTTCACAAATAAGAGAAAGCTAAAGGAGTTCATCACCACCAAACCAGTATTATATGAAATGCTGGAAGGTATCCTTTAAGAAGAGGAAGAAGAAGAAAAAGGTAAAGTTACCAATTATGAACAACAAATGCACATCTATCCACAAGTGAATCTAAAAATCGAGTGAATAAATAATCTGATGAACAGAATAAACTGATCCAGAGACAGAGAAACATGGAGCAGAATGTCAAACCTCAGAGGGAAGGTAGGGGAGGGTCGGATAAGGGGGAGAGATCAACCAAAGGACTTGTATGCATGCATATAAACATACCCGATGGACACAGACATTGCGGGTGAGTGAGGGCATCAGTGGGGGTAGTGGGTTGGGGGTAGTAAAGTAGACATGTAATATCTTAATCAATAAAAAAAAGTAAAAACAAAAAATAGAACTAGAAAAAAAAAATTTCTGCTGAGTGACCCACGTCTAGATTTACTGTGGCTTTTTTCCTTATGGCTTTTCCCGGGCACAACAGAGCCTGTCTAAATATTTATTGTCCCCCCTTCCAACCAGAAAACAGCAATGCTGCCCCACAAGGCGTGCAGAAGGAGCCCTGCCAGCCTCCTTGGACACCTGCCCCATCTCTCAAGACCCCCAAGCCCATGAATCGCTTAGGCAGCCCAGTGTTGCCCTCTCCTGGTCCAGGAGCGCTGATGCAAGCATGCTCGCCACCCCCCACCCCCTTCCTCAGCCTCCTCTGGGAGAAGTGGAGCCATGTGCCTGGACCTCCCCAGGCATGGGTAGACCCGAGGGGGGAAGGTCCAGCAGGGGCACTATCTGCAAGAAGGCAGGGGCTCCTGTGTGTGTGTTTGTGTGTGTATGTGTATGTGTGTGTGTGTTTGTGTGTGTGTGTATGTGTGTGTGTGTGTGCCATCAGACGACATCGTACAACTGAAATCCACGGGTGTGCTTGCGTGGCTTCGAACGTACACACAGGGAGCACACTGTCGGGCACTGAGATTTCTGCCAAGTGACCCACGTCTGGAAGACTCACTATGGCTTTTTGCCTGGTGACTCAGGCCTGTGTATCACATTGTATGCTCAGCTGAGATTCTGGTTACACCCACAGTATAATAGACCTTGTTGGTTTTTAAATAAACAGTCGTCATAGGGCACATATGAGGGACGGTATCCTAAAACTTTGTGGAGGTCTAGCAGCCTGGGTTTCTTGTATCCAAAATGCTGCATCACTAGATCCAAAGCCTCCGGCCCCTCTGGCTTCCTGGGTAACGACTGTCCCTACTTTATCTATTGGTCCCAGGAGCAATTGGGAAATTCTCTGGATGGGCTGATTCTGTATAGTTGTGGTGGGTGGGGAAAGTAAAATCTGTATTTTTCTTGTGCAGTCTGCATCAACCACTCCTGGGATGACTAAGATCCCCTGTAACGAGGTGGAGCTCCATCCTAATATTAAATCTACAGTTCCCTCAGGCAGCGGCCCAGACACACCCCTTAGGAATGCCTACGACTTGGAAGACTGTGGTTAGTATTGTGTGGGTCGTTGAATGGAGGTCCAATCCTGCACTGCCTGGAGTTGCCCTGAAAAGGTAAATGACTGATTGAAATTTTCAGAGGAGTTGAGGGTTGATGCCCCTATTATTGCAGGGGCCTGGGGCTGACCCCCTCTCAAGTTTCCCAATTGAGGTGATGGGATAAAACCTCCTTGGGAGCGGTTTGTAGAATTAAAAGCCGACCATTTCTATGGTATTTTGATCTACATTCTTTGCCCAATAGAATCCTTTCTGACATCGGGGACAAACAATTTTTGGAGCATCAATATTGTTCCCTGAATTATTTCCAGACGTTGAGGAGCTTGCCATCTGGCCTGGGTGTCATTATTTTTATTTGTGCATTCTCTGCTAAAGTGCCCAGGTAAGCCACAAGAGTGTCAGTTCGTACTTCTTTTATTACCTGTATTATTGCTGGCTTGTCCTATGCCCTTTACATATTGAGGGTATCTCTCCCCCTTGAGGGCTGCAGCTATAGCTACAACACAGTGGTTTTTATTTATTTATTTATTTAGTTAGTTAGTTAGTTAGTTAGTTAGTTATTTTTGTCTAAATGTTTTTATTTGAAACAAATGGATGCACCAAGCAAGCGCTTACTTTTCCCACTCCAAATTATATCAGAGCAAATTAGGGGCATACATTATTTTGTAGGACAGTTCCAATCGGTGAACATCCTTGTACTCACTGTGGTTGGGTTTCCTTTACTCGTAAGCAAGCAGTCATTCCTACACAAAATATTAACCCAAAAGTATTAACGTCACATAAAAGGAAGTGGTCTTAAATTCATTTATGGGGCAGTATGTTTTATAAATGCCAAAAGCTGGGAGATGCATAAACACAACCCACTCTTTAATAAAAGTAAATAGTTCAAAGTAGAATTTGCCATTCCCCCTTTCTGCTGTAAGAAAAAGTATTGCTGGGATCTGACCCCAGATTTGGTTTTTATCTGGCCCGTTTACAAAGTGTTTGCCCATATAACTTGCATCATTATGGTTATGGGTAATAGTCCATTCACTGTGAAGAGTTGTAGCTATTCCTTCCTCGTCTTTTTGCCTTCATGCTCATGTTCCTTGGGGCGGCTGCTAACTGAGGGTCTTTCAGAGCCACCATGCTGTTTGGCTTCCTCCAAGAACTTGTCCAAACCAAAAGGATCGTCCTCAAACTGAACTGGTCCTTCTCTACCTCTTTGCTGACGGTCTGAACCAGAAAACTCCTTTTTGGGAATGAACCTGTTGGTCTGTATCCTGGCTTCTAGGTCATCAACATACATGTCCTTATCCAGATTTTTACTGGGCCTGGGTAATATGCTGTGCCATATCTTTACCACCTCTCCAGACTTGATCATAGACATTGTAAATTTCATCTCCTCCACCTGCAATACCACTGTCCATGCCCTTGGATTGGTTGAACAGCCTTTGGTCATATGGAACTTCATTGGAAGTCCGAGGATTGGACACACCAAGAGCAATGACCTCACTGATGTCGCGATTTTCATTTCTCTGCAGTTTCGACCTCTTATCAGGCGCTACCCTGGAAATTTTCCGGTCATGCTGTCTCTCTTTCCGCCTGTCATGCCGAATGTCATCCCTCTCACATGCCTCCTCATCCTCTTTTTCCACATGCATTTTTTTCTCAGCTCTTCTCTCTCTAGCCTTCTGGGCCATTTCTCTCAGTTCCTCTTCATGTCACTCTTTTTCTTTTTGAGCCATCTTTCTCTCTACTTGGGCACGCATTCCCACAGCTTCATGAGCCTTCCGATCAGCAGAGTAGAGGGCTTTAGCCAGTTTAGCAAAATTTTCATTGATGTGAACTGTCTGCAATCCTCTTCCATCAGCAGCCAGACGTTTGTCTAATGGAATTGTATAACCCTTTGCATTTTTCCAGTTTGAAATACACAGAGGAATCTTGCACTCTTGTTGTGCCTTCACAGTCATCTTTCGGCTAGGAGAATGCATGACAGGTGCCTGAGGAGAAGGTGGTCCTCGGGGAATTTCCTTATTTATCTTGAACCTTGGAGGATGCATTGGATCTTTCTGTATTTCCACCATACGAATAACCCTCTGTTTTGCTCCAGAGTTGAAAGCCATACCTTGCTGAGATGGTGTGTATGGGAGAAACTGAACTGGCATGGCAGCAGCAACCTTCTGTGATACAGATGTTTCTAAGGACACCCTTGTCTTCTCTGTTATCTCTGTAATAGCTTCTTCATCAGGTCTTTGCAGGTCTGAGTCATCTGCATTCATGACCTCCTTGGGAACCTGGTCAGTGTACTTGCTAAAAATGACCTTGTTTTTTGACTGTCCTTGCCGAGCAATTGCATGATACTCAATTTTTCCTTCAGCGTCCACCTGAATGGCCAGTGCATTGGACATTTGTTTCTTTCGTCCCATATCCAGTGGATACTGGGCCACATGGATCTCTGGAAAAGCACCTCCACCTCCAAAGTCCTCTACTAACCGAGGTACCCAGCCTTGCCTGTACCCATACGGGGGAGGTCCTCTTCGGGAGGCGACCAGTGAGGTCTGCCGTGATCTCTGGGATCTTGCCTTTTCTTCAGCCTCAAGCTGGTCCTGAGACACCTGAGTAGGTGCAGGTAAAAAACTGGGGAGCGCCATCATCTTCTGCTTGTTTTCAGCGCCCACGACAGCACCGTGGGCAGCACACTGTTTTATAAAATCATTTATAGTTCCCGTTCTGAGAATCAGCCTTAATAAAGCCTGCCAGGTATTTTTAGCATTTTCAAAAGCCAGTTGTTTGATTGGCATATCGGCTGCCTCGTCATTAGTGATTACTCTCTTGACTGCTTGTATGAGGCAAGAAAGAAAATCCTGATATGCTTCCTCGACCTTATGTTTAACCTCTGTAAGGGTCATTGTTTTTCCTACTGTACAAGGTAGGGATTTTCAGGCATTTACTGCACCACTGGTTACTTTAATAAGTGCCTCTTTGGGCATATACATTTGCTCCTGATCCGTGATATAATCACCTTCTCCTAATATCATGTCTAGGGTTATTCCTCCTCTGAAATTTGTGCTAGTGGCTACAGCTCTCTTAGCAAGCTTTTCAAATTCAGTTTTCCATAATAAGTAATCGCCTCCTGAGAGACTGGCTTTACAAACCCGTGACCAATCATAAGGAGTCATCCATTGACTGCCTAGGGCTTCACAAAGTTTTGTGTGTAAGGAGTTAGAGGTCCATATTCAGAGCTGGCCAATTTTAATTCTTTAAGTATTTTGTAAGGTATAAACTCCTAGGTGGGGTTTTCGTGCTCACCAAACTCATTCTCATATGCATCTGGGAAGCAGAGTGAGAAGTCAAGATCTCCATTAGCTTCAGCTTTTCTTATCGCCCTTTGAAATTTAGACATGGAGCTCATAGGAGCCGGAGCACCTGACTTAGGCTTCCTTTCTAATGTACGGAGCCTCTTTTGAATGGGGGGGGGGGTGGCTCTCTCCTCTCTTCCGACTGGAAAGGACCAAGGGTCATGTTTGTGTTCCAGCCTGCTAGAAAACTGAAATGATACCATGCTTGGGAAATTTCTAATAATACCAAGAGAACATAGAGTTATAAGTCCTTTCATAATTTCTCCTTCTTCCCCAGAGAAAACTAATACAAAGAGCAATAAATGAAGTCAAAGGCAAGCACTGAAGGAGGAGGAGATTGCTTTATTTTTATCAGTGGAAGAGCAAAGGGTGTTGCTTGAGTTTAATCCAAATGGTGGCATTGGCCCAGGAAGATCAGGAGAGGCAATTAATTCAATATTATTTACTTACTATTTTTTAAAGGCTAAGGTGTTAATTTAGCTGGTGATTTCAGGGTCAGACGCTGTACAAATATAAACACATTAAATCACCTAGGCTGGGGAACAGGGAAGGCTAACTAAGGAGGCCCAAAGAAAGCCTCATTCATCAGAGCCCAAGTCACTGTCCCCGGCAATGGAGTGGAATTTTCACTGTCCTCCTCGTCCTCTGACAGGTGGACCTGGCATAGTACGCTTGGCCCAGAGCGCTGCTCTTCCTCCTCATCTTCTTCCTCCTCTGATACCTCATGCCCACTGATGCTGCTGAAGCTTGTGTCTTGGGTGTTCGACTTGGGGTCGGGCTCCTCATAGCTCCCATAACTGATGTTGCCATCCTCCAAACCATGAGAAGCCGCCCCACCGTCTCCCTCATAGGACATCATGCTTTCTTCATTTTCCATGCCCATCCTTGTGTTCTCCTGAAGCATACGGGGCTGATTGGGTATCATCCCACTGGATCCCACATCAGAGTCACTTCCGCTTTCACTCAGTTGGGTAGCAGAGAAAGGATTATCTCCTTCTTCGTCACTGCCAGCATCTTCCTCATCATCTTCTCCTTCAGACATAAGCAAATCCTCATACAGGACACTGGCTTGAGGCTGTTACACGGTTCCTTCCTCTTCATCTGCAAGATCGCCATCTGCATCTTCACCTTCCTGTGTCACCTGCTTTTCTGGAGTGGTAGTGGGAATATCCAGGATAGACCATATCGCTCCCATCTTGAAATACAGAGGCATCTCGAGACATACTGAGGGATGTGTTGGTACTCTCTAAATCAGGTGGCTGAGGTGCATAAGGCCCTGGGGTCCTTGGGTCCAAACTGTCTAGTTCCGCTTTTTCCAAAGCTGCTTCTTTAGCTGTACAAATATCCTTCTCAAGTTGAGTCAAATGTTCGTTATACTCAGTCAATGTCTGGCAACAGACATTCACAATCTCTTGAGCAGTCTTAGCATCCTGACTTCCAGCCCCGTTGTACATAACACTGTTAGAAAGGATAAGCTTGACATCATCTGGGAAGCTCTTTCGAGTCTGATACTTGTGCTTGGAGATATTCTCACGTATAGTCTTTCAATCCATTGGACTGACAATCACTTCATAAAAATCTGGAAGAAACTTCTTATTAACGGGGTGACGAAATGGCCAAGAGTAATGGAACTGCCATCATTTTCTGGGTGGCAATATTATCCAGAATACACGAAAATGTCACTGGGTCATCACCATCCAACAAGGGATTGATAGCTTTCTCTAAACGAGCCAATTTGTCTTCTCCCTCTTTGAGTTTTTCATCACAGAAATCCAGCTTGGATTGAGAGCTCTGGGTCAGTGAGTGCTTTGGCCCATTGTGGGTTGTGCCGTTTTTCAAAATGAGCTCCAAATGCTCTCTGAAGCCTTCCCGAGATGGGTAGAGGTGTTTACGCACATTTTCGCAAAGTGTCTGTAAGTCCATTGGTTGAATAATAATTTTGTAGCAGTCCTTTACAACCTTCCCATTGACTGGAATGTGGAAAGGGTAAGTATTTGGAAGATCTCTCATGTCGTTGAGGACAGACTCCAGGGTAGATGACAGTGTCACCCTGGGGTCTGTCCGGCGCCGGTGGATGGTCTTATGAGGTCTATTCAAATAGTCACAGTGGGAGTGGTTCCACCTCGCCGTTTCTTCTTAGGAGGGAGTTGCTGTTTAGGGAACTTGAGGACCAGAGACTTTCTGCGAACCTCATCTGCACTCTGAATTAGCTGTTTCCCCAAAACAATCTTGGTCCCTTCACCCTGGATAAGTCCTTCACCATCATTCCGAATGACTGTCTTTTCCAACTCCTCTTCCTGTTCCTCTGTCATGGAAGGTGGAGCACTTGTTTGGTAATAGAGGGGGCAGCATCTGTTTGTCCTCATGTGCCCAATGGCTCCACAAGCCCCACATTTCAGTTTTAGGGCAGGGCGCTGCTTCAACTTGTTTGGCTTTTTCTCAGGAGGACCCTTAAGCTCTTCCTTCTCCGGGTTCCGCTTAAGCCGCCTCAGCTGCCCTTGAATCCTCCGCCGTTCTTTCCGCATCTCTTCTCGATGCTGTTCATCAAGAGGGGCGGATTTTCGAATGACCTCCTCACTTTTTGCAGTCCGTATGCGCACATAGGCATCTATGACAGCTGGCTCTCGGACCGTCTCACAGCGAACATATTCTTTCCCCTCTTCATCTCGAAATGTGCGATAAATCTTGAGACAACGGCCAGTGGCAGAAGAGTTCCGGCTAGTCACAGAAGCTGTATCATCATCTCTGTGATTGTTTCCTGCTGCTGCCGAACCTGCTGCCAGTAGCATCCTCTGTAGGTCCTTCCGCTCCTGCTCCTCCCGTTCCCGTGCCAGCTGAGAGCTGGTTTTCTTATTCTGCAACATGTTCTCTAGAGCCTTCCCCATTTCTTCAAAGTCACTGTCTTCAGCTGAGCTGCTATCTGTATCAGTTGATAAGACTTCAGTTGACGACAAAACCTTGTTTTGTAGGTCAAAGATGCGTTGGCATTCCTCTTTGCTCAGCCACAGAAAGCCTTGATCCACAGGCAAATTTACTCATTGGCCCTTCCCCAGAGTGGGCCTGTTCTGTTGACATTGTGCGCACCACATCAATCACTTCCCAGCGGGACAACTTTTCCATCTCTTCCTCAGGCACGCCAAATTTACGTAGAAGTTGCTTGGCGTTTTTCAAAGAGAGGCGACGGAGGTCTGCATCTGTTCCTGTCACTGTTTTCTTCACTGGCTGAGGCTCTTTACCATCCTTCTGTTGGGTTGGTTTGTTTGGAATCTTCACGTAGGAAAATCCTTCACCGCACCCTGTGGGATCTGCCACCCCAGTCACCTGCAGGCGACACTCGCCCTTCATGGCAGCAATGAAGGCCCTTGTGGTGTTCCAAGGAGCGGTGTGAACCTCATCATCAGTCTTCATCTGGAAATCTTCCTCGTTTTCTTCTTCTGGAGCAAAACAGGACTTCTCGCCATAGCCAGCATCCTTGAGTCGCTGCTCTGCAGCTCTCATACTGTAATAAGCACAGCACTGCTCTGGAGACACCATAGCTCTGATCTCCTCTTCAGTTGGTAAACGAAAATCAGGCTTCAGCACCCACCAACCTGAGTCCGTCCCTGTGCGTTTGAAGTCAGCACAGAGCTTTAGCCTCTTCCGGAGGCTGCTTTCTGAGTGAGAGGGAAAGGCTGTTGTTATATCTTCCATTCGGATCCGCTGTGGCCGATCTGCACTCTTCCAGAAGAGGCGGTAAATAAAAACCTGGAGAAAGTCTCGAATATGTGTTTTGGCCCTTTTGGAGTTGGGCCCAGAAACTTCAAACAAGGGGCACTGCTGGCCAACCACAAAGATATCCACCAATTCCCGAATGTAGTAACCTTGCCTTGTCCGAATGATAAGGAAATCAGTTTCTGGCATCTTGTGAAGATAAATTGGGGCACGAAAGAGATTGTTCTCAAACGCCTGCAGCAACTGGCCAGGATGGAGAGAGCCCAGGAAAGGAGAGGTATGGCAGTAAACAGTGTCTCCATATTTACAATCTGGGGCCCCGGGATCTTTTCCAGGTTTCCGCTTATAATAGTTTCTTATCTTGGTTGCCATGCCAACCTGCATCATTAACGGTCCATTTTCCTCACTGTATTCTGCTAGAATAAGATCTCCATCTCTGCCTGTGAGGTCCTGAGGTGTGCGCATAAAAAACATCTCTCCACCACCTGAAGCTTGCCTCTCTTGTTCTCTCCTCTTAGCCTTCTCTCTTATGTGCTTTAGCAAGGGTTGGACTGAGTGGGGACCTGGCTGAGACAATGCCCCAACGGAGTACTTCTTCAGAGCTGGGCGATGGAATTGCCGGAGTTTGATGGGCCCCATATGGGTGGGAAAGAAGGGCTGCCGTAATTCCACAGCAGGAATTGAGTGCTGGATACCATTTCCTCCAAAAGTGCCTTGAAGACGCTGTTGCCTGGGGTAGTAATACTCATCATTGGAGAGATTCCATGGATCTTTCACTTCTGGCTGAGACCGGTTCTGCTGTGGTTCCTCCTTGGTGACTCCTGTTTTCCCTAAGAGAATTTGACTCTTCTTTAGAGATGATTCCTTTTTACTCTCCTTGGAGGGGGAGTTAGATGTGGCCTCTTCCTCCTCATCAGGAATTTCCAAAATGAGATTCTCATCATTGGGATCAAGTGTCAAAACAGGAGGCTCCAACATCCGGGGCATGGCCTGAGCATCCCAAATAATGTTGTCCTCCCAACGTCCATACACCAGCTCCTCATTGTCAATGGGGAAAATGGAGTCCCAAGGCTTGTCATCATCCAGGCTGGCTGCACAACCTTGCTCAACATTGTAAGCCATGGCCTTTCGAGTCGTGCTGAGAGGAATCCAGCCTGCCAGGCTTGCACGCTGAGGTCTTGTCCCTTTGTGTTTGACATCCTCCCCATCCCAGATGATATCATCCTCCCAATGCAGTTGTGTCGCCATCAGGAAGTTTTCATCAGCCAGAAGATCAGTGCCACTGCTGTCCTCAACTTTCCTAAAGTCCTCCATCATTCTACCTTTCATCACAGGTTCATGTTCCATCTTTCTCAGTTTGAAGCCATAGTCAAACCCACTGCCATCTTCAGGGACACCCAGCATATCATACCACAGTCGGGAAGGCCCATAACGCCACTCAGCTACTCTGGCTTTGGTATCTGTCACTTTATCTATAACTCCAGTAGGCTGGGAGAACATGGACTCCACATGAGCCATCGTTGTGATTTCATCATCAGGGAGACACTGCTCTGGAGGTGGTGGCGGAGCATAGTCGTAGGTCCATAAAGTCTTCTGGTTGACTTGCGATTCCACTGAGCACTCCACCTCCTGAATCTGCTCTTCCTGTATCAGCTCACGGTGCTTCCTTTTCCTCTTTCTCTGAGCACTCCGCCAAACAGACGGGACATTCTTTCCTGGTCCAACAAGACGTGGGAAGCGTAACACCTTTCCAGGCCAACATTCTGGGAACTGATCTGTGGCACTCAGCAACAGCTTGGTAGCATCATGCTGCATAGCCCCAGCCAACGGGAGGGTCAGCTTTCCATCCTCGGATTCTGCCTGTGTTGCTTCCTGAGGTCCCATCTCATATTCTGAGTCAGAGGAACTACTGAAGTCCACTTTTCCTGAGGCCAAAGAGGAAGGGGCAAGGATGGAGGGCATGATGATGCCTCCTCCATCTTCAGACACACCAGTAATAGCCTCCTGGTCCTTATCCTCCTTTAATGGTCCTGGGGGTGGAGGTGGAGGAGGCATCAACTTGCAAGCAATGTCTTCACAATCAGCCTCATAGTCCTCGTCATCACATCCTGAGTGGCAAAGGGGCTGCAAGCTCCCCATTGTGTGCTGGT
Source organism: Myotis lucifugus (assembly GCF_000147115.1). Classification (NCBI taxonomy): domain Eukaryota; kingdom Metazoa; phylum Chordata; class Mammalia; order Chiroptera; family Vespertilionidae; genus Myotis; species Myotis lucifugus. Next base: position 8,944,783 of record NW_005871057.1, on the reverse strand, counting down.
GTCTGCGACTTTCATCTTCTGCCACCTCACTGATGTCTGAATAGTCCACAGCATCTTCTGTGCTCCTGATCCATCCTTCATCATTCACCAGAGCACCGTCATTCCCAGCCAAGTCTTCATTCGCCGTGAGTTCAGCGATCAGGCTGCCCAGACCCAAAGCCCCCAAGCCTGCCAGGTGCTTCTTACACTCATCGTCCAAGACGCTTTCCCCCTCCAGCTGCAAGGCTCCGTTGATGTTGCCGAAAAGGAATCCAGTTAAAGAAAATGGGCAGCCCCCAGTGGAATCTTCATCTCTGTCCGTGTCTGACATGATGGCGGCCGTGGCACCCGCTGGGTGCCCATTGTTGGGGTCCAGGGGTTCCCAAAGGTGTGGACGGAGTCGGGGAAGAAGGAAGTCTTTTGACTGTCCTTGCCGAGCAATTGCATCACATTCAATTTCTCCTTCAGCGTCCACCTGAATGGCCAGTGCATTGGACATTTGTTTCTTTCGTCCCATATCCAGTGGATCCTGGGCCAGATGGATCTCTGGAAAAGCACCTCCACCTCCAAAGTCCTCTACTAACCGAGGTACCCAGCCTTGCCGGTACCCATACGGGGGAGGTCCTCTTCGGGAGGCGACCAGTGAGGTGTGCGGTGAACTCTGAGATCTTGCCTTTTCTTCAGCCTCAAGCTGGTCCTGAGATAGCTGAGTAGGTGCAGGTGAAAAGCTGGTGAGCGCCATCTTCTTCTGCTTGTTTTCAGCGCCCACGACAGCACTGCAGGCAGCACACTGTTTTCTAAAATCATTTAAAGCGGAGAGCATCACGACCCCACCTAGCAGGCGGCTCCTGAGGTCCCCGCACAGGCCGCACCCTGGGCCCGGCGCTTGGCTGTCCCGCAGCCCCCTTAGCGACAGGCGTGAAGCAGGGCCGGGCTCGAAAGGGCTAGACGGGAAGGGGCAACTTATGCCCGGCACAGCACTCACGGTCCGGTCTGGTCCGGTCCGGGCCGGTCCGGCTCAGGGCCGCAGCCGCTGCTGCCTCCGCTGCTGCCGCTGCTGCTCCGGGGTACCTCCGTGCCTAGCTGGTACTCTGGACCTGAAGGTTTTAAAGGAATAGAGACATTTACTCAAAAAAATAAAAACATATACATTCTAAATTCCATATTCACCAGAGTCTGCTATGAGTGCTCCCACCTCGCTAAGTTCTGTGGATATCAGGGTCAGTAGGAATTCTCTTCACTCAACTGGCAGCTCCAACCGCAGTCAGTCTGCTCTGGAGAAGTGATGTGTGCTCTGCACAGCGTGGCCTTTTAAAGGACTCACCCCATAAGAGGCCACGCCCACTTGCTGTGATTGGCTAGAATCTACAAAAGGGAAGAACCACCGTAAATTGCATTATACAGGTGATAGTGTGATAGGTCATTAGGGTTAAGCACATAGAAAACACCTGGGGGCTGCCAGCCTCACAGAATGTAAATGTGTTTTCTGGTAGAAACAGGAAACTTTTCAATATGCAATACAATATTAACTGTAGTCACTATTTCATAGATGCTGTAGAAAATTATTTGTATCAGAAGTGCCTGCTCCCTGCATTTCGTTGAAACCCATCACAAGTTAACAAGTTCTTGATGCCACCACCATATGAATTATTTTCCACATTATCAAATGTTTGGGAATTTAAGTCCTACTTTTAAAAATCTATGAAAATAAGGAACCTTGCGAGAAGTTTAAGAAGTGAAAATCTAAGTAACTCTACTTTTAAAATGTATGGAAAAGCAAATGTGAAAGCCATCAAAGACCACCTATTCTAGAAAGAGGCAAAGCTACTGCCCTCTAATTCAATGTAAAGGTTTGTAAACCTACAGAAGGGTCATTGACCTGCAAGATCCCAAAGTTAAGTAATTCTCAGAATATTATGTCTAAAAATAATGCCACAATAAATATAAATGCATTCAACAGTTTTACTTTAAATGAAAATACTAAAGTTTTATATCATCACTACTGTTTAACAAACTTCATAAAAATAAATGTACTTATTGGAGTAAGCTGACCCAAAGAGCATTTTCTCTAGATAATATTATTAAGTATTCTTACTTAATATACATAATTACTTTTAAGTCATGGACCAAGTGAATCAATGAACCATCTATCAGTCATTTCTGGAGCTATGGATGTTTTTGTTGTATTGAAGTAGCCCTGAGTAGTTATAGGGGCACACATAATTGAATCTGAACTTTTAGCAATACTGTAAATTTTAAGTTGGTGCTTAAAATGCATCAATAATATTCCAAAATAAATAAATGTCCATATGGTTTTTAACTAAGAAATTTCTATTAAGAAATTCCAATCATTTATTCTTATATGAAATGTTTACAGAATGATCAACTTAACTGTCTCTTAAATTATTGTTTTTTTGCCAATTTTTTTCTTAGCATTTTCCAAAAAGAAGTGGCCCAGTGATTCAGATCATATCTAACTTAAATATTAGGCATATCTAGTCCTATTCTTCCCCCATTGTCTCAGACTCCAACTCATTAATTAGGGCTCAGAGTGATTTTTTCCTCCAGCAAAAGAAACCAATCAGAAAAAGTAGGAAAAGATTTAGGGACCCCCACACTTCTGAAACTTCTGAGGCTACCAACAGCTGCAATTGCTTCAGGGAAATAGCAAACAGGGGAAAAGCCAACTGATTCTGAGAAAGACAAAAGGAAGCAAACACCTCTCCTCTCTCTCTGCCTTGTTCCCTGGAATTGACATCTCTCTCCTCCCTTACCTTCAGATTCTATCTTGTCTTCTTTTTATTCCAGCCCACAAGTGACATTTAACTACACTAGTTTAAACAATACCACGTAAACAACAACAATGAAGCATTTATATATATAAAAGCCTAAGTGACTGAATGACCTTTTGAACATTCAACCATTGGATCATTCAGTCAGTAGCTATGATGTGCACTGACCACCAGAGGGCAGACACTCAATGCACAGGCATAGAACCATGGAACAGACTGATGAATCTCAGAGGGAAGGGGGGAGGGGAAGGGCAGAAGAGATTTACCAAAGATCTTATATGCATACTAGAGGCCTGGTGCATGGATTCTTGCACTGGTGGGGTTCCTCAGCCTGGCCTGTGGAGATCAGGTTGAAACTGGTCCAGTGCACGGATTGAGATGGGCCAGACATGCTCTGGAGCCCTCCCGTGTCCCTTCCTGGGCCCCAGTCAGGACTTGGCAAGATGGGCCAGCCCCTATGGGGATCAGGCTGAAACTGGCAGTCCGACATCCCCAAGGGGTCCTGGATTGCAAGAGGGTACAGACCAAGCCGAGGGACCCCACCAGTGCATGAATTCATATACTGGGCCTCTAGTAAAAATATAAAATATTCACTATCCCAAGGACCATACATGATATTCAACTATACATGTCTCATTAGTGATAGTCTAAATGTACTGGTAGATGCTAAAATATAAGCTTTTACATCTCAGAGTAAAATTGTCTACTCAAAAATTTTGCAGGATTAAAAAGAATTACTAATGGTTGAGCAAGTGACTCAATGAACCATCTATCAACAAAGTCTAAAATACATTTAGACTAGAGTAAATTACACTACTGTGCAGAAACTATAAATCTCATTGTTCAATGTAAGACTAGATAATAGTTAACACGGTTTAAAAAAATGTAATTTGTATATGAGCTCAAATATATTCAGGAAAGTGTCACGGAAAGTCATTGCTAGGATAAACATACTAGTACATATTGGTTTTCCCAGAATAGTACTGAGTTTCTCAATTTAGGATCTGTACCAGCCTTTCTTCCTCCCTCTCTTAGTACTTATGTATATATTTTTTCATAAACAAGAAGTGATAGAGTAAAGCTACCACTGGTAATGAAAGAAAATATTAGTCAAATTTAAACTTTCATGTCTCAATCCAAATTTCAGAAGGGAATAACAAATTTGTTGCTAATAGTAAGAATATGCTTTACATATCCCAGTTTTATTGTCTGTTTTTTGGTTGGTGCACATCCAACCAAAATTTGACAAATAAACAAGCTCAGCAATGTGTGAGTTCTCACATACTTAATATAAAATTTTCTTTTTAAAAATAAGGTTTAATCCCAAATCTAAATTTAATGTTAATGTAAGTAAAACAAAACATTTAACATTAAGATTGCCTTACTTCCTCAGAATTTCCTCTAGAAAGAGTATTCAAAGTTTAACTCTAATAAGAATGTACCTTATTAATATATTCAACAAGGTTTGTGTTATTATGCAACTGTACAATAATTTAGAAAAGTCCAATGCAAACAACTGGGTTTTTGTTGTTGTTTGCCAGAAATAAGGTTTTCATGGAGTTAAACTAAGTACTGAAAATCACCATGTTTAAAAGTTCTATTTAGTCTCTGCAGGCTGGCCTGGATCTGGCCATGTTTCCAAGAAATGGAAGCCAGATTCTGAATAAACACTAAGCACTGAGCATGAATATAGAATCAGTAAATATGAAATACTTGATTGAATGGGGTCCTTGCTTGTAGCTCTATTGTATTTGGCCTAAGGGTTTCTTCCTTCTTCCAGTCTTTGAATATGATTTTAAGATTCCAAGCTTAAAATAAAATTATGAATTATATTCTATCTCTGATAGAAAATTATATGTCTGATTATATACTGGCCCTCTGATACCAAGTTGCTATAATACTTTTGTTTTTAATACCTGTGTAACCACTAGATGGCAATGTAATGAAAATTATAAACAAGGAAAAAATGAAGGGACTAGTTTTACTTGAATTGTTTCTCTAGCTTTCATTTCCTCAAATGCATATATGTATGCACACATATAGATGATGGATGGTAGATGATAGATAGATAGATAGATAGATAGATAGATAGATAGATAGATAGATAGATGATAGATAGTTAAATTATATGTGTTTGACTCATAAATGAAACCTGTTATTTATATTCATCATCCTTACATAAACCCTGTAGGTTATTATGTTCGGTTACAAAAAAATTCTTTTCTAGCTACTTTACCACATCAGGAATCTACTAATTATAATTTTTATTTTCAATATTAAATGTTGCAATCCAAAGAATATTGAAATGTGTGTTGTCTAATCATAAAGATATATATAATACTCTTTTCTATAATAAGAAAGCTCATTTTGATTGAATTACTATGTGCAGTGTATTTTTTCAAAAGAATTAAAAGACAATAAGAATATCCTTTTCTTAGAGCCTACTAAATCGGATTTCATCTTTGCTAATTCAAAGGCACTTGGTATGATGCCACTCTCTGAGAATGTTGGGTTTGGATCTCAGGGTGGACAATGAGTCAGGCTGCAGCCTGAGAAGAGGGTCTCCAGAGTTACTGGAGATGCTCGTTCCATCAATCCCACTGCCACCGTCCCAGACAACAATGTTTGGACAATCTTCCTGGTTCCCCAGTGCTTTTGTAAAAGTATATCTATGCTATTTACTTTCCTCTTCAAAAGATCCCCTGAATGTTTATTTTAACCTTATTTCACTGATTTAAGAGTATCCAAGAAAATGAAGGCACTCATTCAGGGTGAATTGTCAGTAGCTGCACACATTTCAATGGTCCTTCTCACAGTCATGCTGGTAAACATAACTGATTTTAGACAATAGAAGCAGAGAAAGGAAACACAGAGATTCACATTTGAAAGGATAAGTGATGCATTCACATTTATTGTGTGTCCTATATATTCTTGTAATTCTGTTCCAATTCCTGACTTTAAATTAATAGCTTATTCATTCCTACTTGGCAAGAATATTTTGTCACTAGCATCTACAATGCTCACATGATATTTTCCAACATTTAAACAAATGATGTATTATTTTGGCAAATAACCTTAAGTTATTTATCCATACGTAAAGAATAACAATGTATTATAAATTTAATCAAGTTACATAATTTTTAGTCTCTTTTTGTAACTTTATTTCACTTGAATTTAAACATACTAAGCATGAGACTTGGGACAACTTTATTTTATTCTTTTTAAGACTAAAGAACTCCATTCTGCCTATATATATTGAGTTAATAACTGTATGGATTCTTGAATCTCAAAACGTGTCCAACCACCTACTAATGTTGGAAAGGGCCCATTGAAGGAGAGTTATGTTGTCAAGCTAGTTTGGCTAATGCAACATGCTATGTACTCTGTTTGGAAATTCAAATGCCCATTCATATATTAAAACCTCGAAGAAACCCTGCAGTAAGGAGGCTTGCTAGACTTTACTTAGTCCAGGATTTTTAAACTTATTTTACCAAGTAAAGTAGCCAGAGAACCAAGTTGGATGCTTGGGAAAGGATGTCTCTGACCTATAAATTTAATGGCAAAGTTTACTACAAAAAAAAGTATGAGTCTATATATTTCCAGCAAAGCATAACAGAAGTTACCAGGCCCAAATATACTAGTATTTTCTAATGATGAGTTTTCAAGCCAGATTAGTGGCTGTGATGTTCTGCTTGCATAGGGTTAAGTTCACAAAAGGTATTAACTCAAGAGGACCTTACCCTTACCATTCACCAAGAAACTCCAGTTGGACTACTTTCTATGGTTTCTAAAACTGCCTTTCGCAAATGACATTATTTGGATGTGAAGGCAGATTCAAGTTATAAGTTACTTCTTCAATGGCACCAATTGTTATCCACAATATGTATTGATGAGTGGACACCACACCTGTTTAATTACATTGTGCTATATAATAAAAGCCTGATATGCTAAGTGTCTGGTCGTTTAGTCGTCCATTCAACCAATCAAAGCATAATAGGCTAATGATATGCTAAGGCCCTCAACCGCTCTCTATGACGTGCACTGACCATCAGGGGACAGTCAACCAGTTGACCAGTCGTTATGACATGCATGGGCCACCAGGGGGCAGATGTTCCAACCGGTAGGTTAGCTTGCTGCTGGGGACCGAGCAAGATGGGCCAGACATTCCCTGGAGCCCTCCTGTGGTCCCTGCCTGGCTGGCCAACTTTCCGCATTCCTCTCTGGTCCCAATTGTGATTGTGCACAGGTGGGGTCCCCTCTCTGAGTTCATAATTTCATGCACCGGGCCTCTAGTCATTTTATAAATTCATGTATGTTTTTAAAAATCAAAGTATAATACATCTATAGAAAAGTACAAAAACCATAAGTGTACAGTTGAATTTCCTCAAAGTGAATATGGCGTATAAACACCACTCCTCTCAATCAAGAATAACACATTACCTCACCACTTATAAAACCAATAGGGAGCTATTCCAATTACCCCTATGTCAAGAGTTTAGCTAAGTTACTCCGTGATATTGCTGCTTTGACATCCATTTTGTTTGGTCAAGTAGCCTGCAGTGCATATGCTAGATAACAGCACATAGTCATAAGTAAATATGTTTCTGATATGCCTTCCCCAACAGCCCTGTGATCAACAGCCTTCCCTGACTTCCAACCTTTTCCCCAACCCCAGAGCACCACTCCTATGGACCGTATGCACCCAGGTCCTGTCCTCTCTGTGTCTGCACTCTGACTTGACCTCCCCGAGTGACCCCATAAGCTGTGCCAGGCACTTCCTCCAGAACCTGTGAAAAATAAACTCTATCTGTGTGAGCGTCTGTGAACCAAGGTTCACAATTTGGCACCCTGTGCTTCGCATAAAAAGTGCTAATTTGATAAATCTTAACACCTAATCACAACCTCACCCTTTCCCCAGAAGTTCACATCTGCTGACTGAAATGTTGATTGAAGTTATATACTTTGCAAATGTAAATTCTACGATTTCTAAATTTTTTTAACTTAGGACTTACTATTGATTAATGTTTGTATGCTACCTATAAGTCCCATGCATTGGTACTTATTTAAGGACTCCTACATGCCATTACCAAAAGTCTGTTAATTCATACCTACTGAAATTAACACAGGTTGAAAGAATTTTACTAGCCATGACTTATTATCACTGATAGCACATTTGAGCAACTTATCAAAGATGATTTTTGAGGTAATTAGACTTATTTTTAAAGTTTAAGTATGGTTGATAAGCAATATAATATTAGTTAGTAGCTTCAGGTATCCAATATAGTGATTTGAGATTTTTATACCTTACAATGTGATCACCAAGCAAGGGAAACAAAAGCAAAAATAAACAAGCGGGACTTCATCAAACTAGTAAGCTTCTGCGCAGCAAAGGAAACCATCAACAAAACTTGGGAGAATATATTTGGAAATGCTATATTTGATAAGAGATTAATATTAAAAATATATAAGAAACTTATTCAACTTAATAACAATAAAAAAATCTGATCAATAAATGGACAGAGGACATGAAAAGACATCTTTCCAAAGAAGATATACAAATGGCCAATAGACATATGAAAAGATGTTCAATGTCACTAATCATCAGGGAAATGCAAGTCAAGACCACAATGAGATACCACCTCACAGCTGTCTGTATGGTTATTAGGAGAAAGTCAACAAATAACACTTGTTGGTAAGGATGTGCACTATTGGGAGTGCAAATTGGTGTTGCCACTATGGAAAACAGTATGGAGAATCCTCAAAAAAACTAAAAATAGAAATATCAAATATAATTTTTAATATCTATTTTATTTCCATTTTTTTTTCTAATCCAAGTAAGTACTATGGAAAGACCACCAGGTAAATAAGCAAAGATCAATTGTGGTTAATCAGAGTGCCTCTGTCTGCCTGATAAATACAAAGCATAATATATAATCTAGAGGCGGTTTTAAAAAAATCTTATTTTTGAAAAAATGATTGAAAGCTATAAATATAGTTGTCAAAGCCCTTATGAACACTATTTTGCAATCACTGTAAATAAAGAAAACTGGACATTGTTATCTCCATTTTACAGAGGACTTAGACATCTTTGTTTTCCTAATCATATATAAAAATTAATTTCAATTCTTAAGCATTAGTAATCCACAAATCAGATTGTCCAATATGACAGTGACACTTTTTGTAAAAAAGAGTATTATAAAATTACAAACTTTAAGTTAATTTTCTTGTTTTTAAGCAGTATAAACTAGAAGAAAACCTTAAACCATTACCCCAAATTTTAGTATGTTGAACTAGAAAAATTAAGAAACTTATGAACAGTTAAAGTTTAAAAGTCTAGAGATGACCCTAGGAAACTAGATAGCAACCAGGAAGCTCCAACTAAGCAGTGGTTCTCAACCTTCCTAATGCCGCGACCCTTTAATATAGTTCCTCATGTTGTGGTGACCCCCAACCATAAAATTATTTTCATTGCTACTTCATAACTATAATTTTGCTACTGTTATGAATCATAATGTAAATATCTGATATGCAGGATGTATTTTCAGGGGTCGCAACCCACAGGTTGAGAACTGGTGAAGGGATAAGTTACAAAAAGACAGTGAGAGATATGGGGGAATGAAGGAAGTAGGTACAGCACGGAATCCTCTGTGGATAAATGGGATCAGTGTTGTCTCTGAATAAAGAGATCATGAGAAGAAAGAAATCACTGTCCCTGGACCATCATGAGTGCCCTTTCCAGTGTGGTCTGTAGGGAGTGGCTATAGGGTTAAGCCTCTGACTGAACTGTTGGCAAAGCCACAAACAAGTCCCAGCTTAGAGGGCACAGCCCTCTTAGCATAATTAAGCTTGACCTTATGACTCTCCCTAGATCTTATCTGGGTAGTTAATGGGCTGAGGGAGATGCAGCAAGTGCTGCCAAAACTAGTGAAACTCACAAGAACATTGTAACTATGGTGACCACTACCTTGTTTACCTCTGGCTATAAAATAAGGGCTCAGCTTGCCCCTGGATCTCCCTCTGTGGCCTCAGCCAGGCACAGGAGATCCACCTAGACCCAGCTTATTTTCTCCATCTGTCTTTTCTACATCCTTCGCTGCCCACCCCCCACAGGCTCACCGAACCCTTGGCTGTGCTGGCATGGCACAGTGGTGAGCATCTACAGTGAAGCTATAAGTGTGAGCTTATCAAGGAGTTACTTCTGGATGTAGATCCACCAGAAAGACATGTTGGTCAATCTAAATCAAAAGAGTTGTCCTGGGGCTGTCCCAGGGCTGAGTGGAGGGGGGCGCAGAGGGGGAAATGGGGGACATGACATCTGTAATAGTGTCAACAATAAAAAAATTATATTAAACTAGAGGCCCAGTGCACGAAATTTGTGCACGAGGGAGGGGGTGTCCTTCAGCCCAGCTTGCACCCTCGTCAATCTGGGACCCCTCAAGGGATGTCCGACTGCCCAGTGGGATTGGGCCTAAACAGGCAGTCGAACATCCCTCTTACAATCGGAGACTGCTGGCTCTCAACTGCTCGCCTGCCTGCCTGCCTGATCGCCCCTAACTGCTTCTGCCTGCCAGCCTGATCGCCCCTAACTGCTCCTGCCTGCCAGCCTGATCACCCCCTAACCACTCCCCTGCCAGTCTGATCAACGCCTAACTGCTCCCCAGCCGGCCCAATTGCCCCCAACTGCCCTCCCCTGCTGGCCTGATCGCCCACAACTGCCCTCCCCTGCTGACCATCTTGTGTCCACATGGGAGTGGCCATCTTGTGTGTTGGAGTGATGGTCAATTTGCATATTACCTCTTTATTATATAGAATTAAAAAGAGTTCTGTTGAAGAACAGTCTAATTTCAACCAATTCTATCTTTTTTACAAGGTTTGAGTCTCATAACTCTGAGACACATAATGTGGGGACAATCAGTAGCTATAATTTTATGACTGATTCATGACTGTGAGTGATTGACTTGGAGTATAGTTGCAGACATGCCAGGCTTGATCTGCTATTTAAGACACCATTCTAGTAGCAGATGAACTGGAGTATGTTATTCACTCAGCCTCCTGATTATCAGGACCACCCTGTCCCCTGACCAAGTGAAGAGTCTGTGTAATGAAAGTGTCTGAAGGCGCCTATCCTGCTGCTAACCTAACACTTGAAATACCTCTTTAGCATCTATTATAAATTATTGTAATTAGGATAAAGTTGTTACACATGAATGTATTCATCAAAGTAACAGTTATATTTTATTCTATTTCAATTTTATTTTATAGGATATTCAAAGGAACTGCCTGATGTTATTACCCACTTCCTGTGTTCAGGGGATTTTAAAAATTGCTCTGGTTTCTCTGAGAAATGCTTCCTGCACAATTGCCATCATGAAGAATGAAAGCTAAACCTTTGGAAAATATCTTGGCTCTGCTACTGTGAATGAGATAATCTAACAGACTAACTCTCAGTCTTTTGCTTCATCTTTGAAGATCAAGAATACTATACATTGCTTCAATGCAAACACATGAAGCAGAAACATGTCTGTGAAACAATATTGAGTATTACCATGTGAAATGCACTCTGATATTTACTCCTTTCCTTTACTCTCTTCCTAAGACTCCTGTTATATACACCTAGACACATCCATTGTATTCCCTGTGTCTCTTTTGTGTGTTTTCCTATAATTCTCATTTCTCTGTACTTGAATTTAGCTATTTTTCTGACCTATATTTAATTTCAATAATACTTTCTAAAGCTGTTTCTGTAAAAACCATCTACTGTAAAAACCATTCATTGTGTTACTTCACCTATCCTATATAATAAAGAGGTAATATGCAAATTGACCATCATGCCCTCGCACAACATGGCCGCCCCCATGTGGTCACAAGATGGCCTGCAGGGGAGGGCAGTTATGGGCAATCAGGCCAGCAGGGGAGGGAAGTTAGGGGCGACCAGGCCTGCAGGGGAGGGCAGTTAGAGGTGACTGAGCCAGCAGCAGAGGGCAGTTAGGCATGGATCAGGCTGGCAGGGGAGTGGTTAGGGGGTGATCAGGCTGGCAGGCAGGCGAGCGGTTGGGAGCCAGCAGTCCCGGATCAGGCCTAAACCGGCAGTCGGACATCCCTGAGGGGTCCCAGATTGGAGAGGGTGCAGGCTGGGCTGAGAGACACCCCACAGTGCATGAATTTTATGTACCAGGCCTCTAGTTATATATATTCTGAGTTCTAGTTGTTGTTGTTGATGTTGTTTTCTTTTTTAACAGGTTATGGCTGAGTTTCTTAATCTCATTTATTATTTCCTTGAACATATATAGCACATATATTTTAAACTGTCTGTAATGGTTTCAATATCAGGATTTGTGGTGGGCCTGTTCTTATAGTCTCTGATTTTCTTAGTTATTATTTGGACCTCTCCTTTTTTCATGAATCTGGGTTTGTAAAAACATAATTACTTAGTAGAAAAAAAATACCCCAAAATGTATTTTCACAAGGATTTACTTCTGGCAAAGAAGATAACACTAACTATGGCCTAGAAAAATGCAACTCTACTGACATGACTGTCAAAATTTAATATTTGGAAATTTGCATATATAGAAATGCTTTAGTTATGCTCTAACAGTAGCACAAAGCTCTATTGTAAACACGGTGCTCTATTTTAAAGCTGTAAAAACATTGGAGAAAGGTACTATATGTTTTACTATCTGATTTCAAAATTAACTACTTGGTACAACAACATTGGTCTTGTTTAATATTGCAAAGTTTTAACATCATTAGATAGTATTTTTATGTTAATTTTTCTGGATTGATACTTATATTTTCAAAGTAGGGAGTCTGGATAACTATCCTTTGTTAAAATAACTTTGTGATACTTCAAAAGAGAAACGTAAAATTTTTTTTAAAAAAATGAGGAAATATGACCAATTAACTGTTCTATTCCTGCATTTTAAAACCCATGTTTGCATAGTATAAAATATTTACATGTGATATTGAAACTTAATGGCAAGCTATTTATGTCAGAAACCCAGCAACTCATTTAAATATTATATTAAAAATTAGGCCAAAAATGCCAGGCCGATGTTGCTCAGTTGGTTGAGCATTGTCCCATGCACAAGGGGGCTGGGGGGGGGCGGTCACTGTTCAATTCCTATGCCCTGATGGGCTCAATCCCTAGTGAGGGGCATGCAGGAAGCAGCCTGTTGATGATTCTCTTTCATCAGTGTTTCTCTCTCCCCCTTTCCCTTCTCCTATCTGAAAGCAATAAAAAAAATATTTTAAAAATAGGAGAAAATAATAAAATGACTAAGCTTACACACACACACACACACACACACACACTAAATAAATAAATAAATAAATAAATAAATAAATAAATGTAAATACATAAATAAACAAACTTCCAAAAGAAATGAGAGCTTCAGAGATCTTTTAGTACATTTTTTTGAATCAGGAATACCACCTACTGGGCAAAAACATTTACACTTCTCTAACTGTTACTTAATATAGATCCCTCATACCTGCTTATTCCTCATTTATTTTATTTCTTCCTTTAAAATTCTTACTTTACTTAGAATTTTGAATTTTCAGTAAATTAGAGGATAAGCATTCTAAGCCCCAAAGAACTTGAAAAGAAATGGCAGAGATATGAGAATATATAAAACAATAGCTTAGATAAATTAACTTTGATGAAATAAAAAATGAAATAAAAAAGAGTAAGAATTGAACAAAATGTACTAAATGTAAATGCTCACAATCTACTGGTTGCTATTTTGACATTTGATTAATAGATTGATATTGATGACTATCGATGTCCATAAATACCTCTATGATCATTTAATTTGCTAACTGACAAAAAAATATTGCCCTGTAAATAAATATGCATGGTTATCTACTTCAGCCACACAGGGACTGTGGTAGACTGAATAATGGCTCTCAAATATGTCCACATGCTATTCCCCAGAACCTGTGAAAGTTATACAGCAAAAGGGACATTACAGATGGGATTAAGTTAAAGATTGTGTGATAGAGAGATTATCCTGCCTTATCTGGCTGGACCCAACGTGATTACAACAATCCTCATCAGAAGGAGCTGGAGGAGTAAGACAGAGGGGTAGGTGATGTGATGACTGGTGCAGTAATGGGAGTGATGAGCTTTGGAGATGCAGAAGAGGGCTACCGGGCTGCATGCAAGGAGCAGAGGCAATCACTTGAAGCTGAAAAGACGAAGAAACAGATTCCCTCTGCAGAGACAGAAGGAACCGACCTGCGGATACCTTGGCCTAGCTTACTAAAACTGATTGCATTATTCTGGCCCTCAGAACAGTAAAAGATAGATCTGTATTATTTTAAGCCACTAAATTTGTGGTAATTTGCTACAGCAGCAGTAGATAACAAATCCTTTGCTACATATCATGAGCTCACTATTTGTAGAGCAATGCTGCTTTCATAACAGGCAAAGTAACCCTGCAATTTCAGTGAAGACTTTGTTCTGAATTGATTTTGAAGCTTTAGCATAATAAACAAAGGTTATGTAATAGGAGACATACTCTTATTATGTACTAGACCATGTAGTCTTTGTAAAGAAATGAATATTCATGATTGTGGTGTATGCTTGTCTTTAGGTAAGTAATGGAGTAGAAAGTGAGCCACACATACTGCTGGTGAGCAGGTCCTGAGTCATTTCCCTCCTACTTTCTAGGGGCCTAGTGCCCACCTCTGTAAGCAAACGGAGAGGGGAAAAAGCAAACATTAAAGGATATGCAAGAAGCAAGAAGGAACATGAGACTGAGTTTTAATTATCTTCTGAGGAGTGAAGACATGCTCGAAAGGATAATGGTGAGGTTAGAGAAGGATTTGTGAGGGATGCTTGGGATGAGTTTTGGAAAAGAAAGAAAATGAAAAGAACAAGGGAATAGCTATGTACATGGTCCCCTTCTGAGAGCTCAATCAGCAACAAACCTAATTTTTCCTATCCTCTTCTCTACAGGCCATGTTACCTAAATAAGATGACAACTTCTATGCAGTTTTTTAGTGCTCACATTGAGCCTTTATTGAAGGATGTATGTCTCTAGCAGAGTTCGGTGAGTGCACGGGCATGTGCAGGACAGTCTCGGGGTTCCCTTGCCTGGGAAACCTGAAGCCCCATTCTCTGAGGGCAATGAGGCAAAGCTCTGTGTGGCACAAAGATGTATCTGAAAACTTTGGTTAAGGTCAATTCTAGTTAAAAATACCAAGCTCAATAACATATAAATTACAAGATATTATTTTAAATACTAAGTCCAAAGGAGGTTAAAAGTAAAGAGAGAGAGAGAGAGAGAGAGAGAGAGAGAGAGAGAGAGAATGCTGATTAATCAAGCTTTAATTCTAATGATAAGCTCTCTAGCAAGAAAGCTTGAGTTTATCTGAAAATCCATTTTATTCTCTGCCAAAACAAGAACGATTCCCCAGCAATTCACTGATCTTTCAGCAAAGTGAGTTTTCAGAAGAATTAGGGGAGTTTAAAGCTAAGATGTGGTATCACCACGCATGCAAGCTCCTCTAATCCCTTTCTCTCCAGCGGTTCTCAACCTGTGGGTCGCGACCCCTGAAAATACATCCTGCATATCAGATATTTACATTACGATTCATAACAGTAGCAAAATTACAGTTATGAAGTAGCAATGAAAATAATTTTATGGTTGGGGGTCACCACAACACGAGTAACTGTATTAAAGGGTCGTGGCATTAGGAAGGTTGAGAACCACTGCAGCCCCTTCCTGGATCTGACAAGGATTCTGGTACAGTTTTATAATAAGCAGTTAAGAGTTGAGTACATAACAACATATTCATAATATGTGTGAGGCCTAAAATTGAGCCATTCTCCAACCAATCTGCAAATATGTAACAGCTCTTGATATATTCAAAAAGAATATGGATATTATACTTATCTCTTGACTTTTCATTATTTACTGACTGTGGTGAAACTTCCTGACATCCAAGTGCAAAAGCTTTGCTTTTCATTCCACTGGTAACCATTAGGTGGCAATATAATGCCAACAATAAAAAGTAGTTTAAAAAGGAATTTCTAGATTTGCTTTCCTCACAAATAGTCAGTATGCCTATTTAAAATTTAAGGTCAAAAATTAAATCCTATAACCTATGTACCCGTTTTTGTATTTTTTCTCCTGCCATCTTCTTGAAATTGTGAATTGTGTAAGAGAAACCAACTGCTAGATAAACACCTGACTAGGAAATTACTCCTAGATACATAGTCACAGCAGAAAGTTATAATGATGACTTTAACATAAAACACATGAAGATTTAAAAAAAAAATACTAGAATGTGGAAAGATAGCATATAGATTCTCTTTTCCAGAAAGATCAAGAAATAAAATTTGTGGGTTTTTTCGTTTTTAAAAGAGTAAACACATAACACTCTTTTCCAAAATAATTAAGAGCTCTAAATATAGTCTCTTCCTTAACTCATCTTTAATTATTATAAAGGAGTATCTTGAAGACCCACCAGAATACACATGGATTCGGCCCCAAGAGTCATAAAAACTCAAAGCAGCAGTCAACTGAGGAGCACAGATACACTCCAAGGTCAGGAGGTCCAGCTTCAGGCTGACTGACATTAAGCCTTTAAACTAGAAGGCAAATAACCTATAGTTTAGATAACCTGTTACACTTCTACCAGCATTCCTCAAACTGCCTTTAATTATTATCTCTTTAAATTTTTCCATGAATATTAATTTCAACCCATTTTCACTACTATAACAGTATTGGAGAAGATGGAGATACATTCAGGGTAAATTGTTATGATTCCACAATATGATTGCAGATGATATGACCTTATATATATAAACCTTAATGATTCCTCACCGAGAAAACTTTTAGAACTAATAAATAAATTTAGCAAAGAGGCAGGATACAAAATCAACACACAAAAATCAGTGTGTCTATTAACTAACAATAAGCAATCCAAAAATGAAATTAAGAAAATAATTATATTTGCAATAACATAAAGAAATACTTAGGAATTAATGAAGGAGGTGAAAGATGACAATAAAAACAACAAAATATTGCAGAAATAAATTAAATAAGACATAAATAAATGGAAAGATATTCATGGGCTGAAAGACTTAATATTATTAAATGTCAATACCCCCAAAACAATCTACAAATTTAATCTAATCTCTACCAAAATCTCAATATAGATTTTGGCAGAAATAGAAAAAGGCTTCCTAAAATTCATATGGAATTTCAAGGGGGCCTGAAGAGCCAAAACAATTCTGATAAAGAAGAACAGAGTTGGAGGACCAGACACTTCATTTCAAGATTTTCTTCAAAGCTGCAATAATCAAAACAGTGTGATACTGGCTTAAAGACAGACATATTGACCAATGGGATAGGAGATGAGCTGCTTAATGGGTTGCTACAAAGTTAAAGCAATAATGACAGTGTGACATTGCTTCAAGAAGATAAAATTGATCTGTGGAACCAAATAGAGATTCTAGACTATAACCCAAGGATAAAGGAAACTCAACCTCTCTCCACATTTATACAAAAATCACTTACCAGTGAATTTGGATCTCAATAGGAAAGGTAAAATACAAGAAAATTACAAAACAATTCACAAGAAGTAAATGAGTTCTTAAACACAAGAAGAAGAATGAATTATTTACAAATGTGACTGTAATACAGTTATAAATCATTATTACTTAAGAAACACCATTATGAGAATGCAAGACACCACAAATTACATTAACCTTGGCCAGTGTAGCTCAGTCAGTTGGAGCATAGGGGTGTACTTAGTTGCTGGTTCCATCAAGTTGCTGGTTACATCAGGTTGGTGTACACAGGAAGGCAGGGAAGACAATTAATTGATGTTTCTCTCTCACATCAATGTCTCTCTCAGTCTCTCTCTCTCTCTCTCTCTCTCTCTCTCTCTCCAAAATCAATAAGCATGTAATCAGGTGAAGATTTAAAAAAAAGATATTTACATTACAGTCCAATAGAGTACATTATATATCGTATTATGTTTTTAAAATATTTTATCTTATTCTTAATTTCTAAGTAATAGATATTAAAATGAAGATATTTAAATGGCCAGAAAAGATATGAAATAGTGTTCAACTTTATTTGTCATCAGGGAAGTGTAAATTAAAAACAAAACTCAATACCACCGTATAGGCCAGTGATGGCGAACCTTTTGAGCTCGGCGTGTCAGCATTTTGAAAAACCCTAACTTAACTCTGGTGCCGTGTCACATATAGAAATTTTTTGATATTTGCAACCATAGTAAAACAAAGATTTATATTTTTGATATTTATTTTATATATTTAAATGCCATTTAACAAAGAAAAATCAACCAAAAAATGAGTTCACGTGTCACCTCTGACACGCGTGTCATAGGTTCGCCATCACTGGTATAGGCTAAGGTTAAAAGGACTGATAATAAAAAGTGTTGGTGAGGATGTTAAAGACTTTTCATACATTGTTTATGGGCTTAGAAATTGGTATAACATCTTTAGAAAGCAGTTTGGTCTTCAATAGAAAATTGAAGAAATGCATAATCTGAGAGCCAGTAATTTCACTCCTAGATATATGCTCTGGTCTAGATGAGTATAATTGTGTGCACCAAGAAACACATGCCAAAATGTTCATAGCAGCATTACTTGTAGTAACAAAAAAATGAATAAAAGAAAACAACCCACCCAGACCTGGATGGCTCAGTTGGTTGGGCATTGTCCCCTGCACTGAAAGGCTGGTGGTTCAACTTCCAGTCAGGGCACATGCCCAGAATGCAGGATCCCTGGCAGCTGATTTATTCTGCTCATTGGTATTCTCTCTTTTTCCCTGTCCCTTCCTTCCTCTCTAAAAATCAATAAAAATATTTTCAATTGGGGGGGGGGGGCGGTCAATTGAGGAAAAAGGAGACATATGTAAAACTTTAGACAAAAAAAAAAAAGAAAACCTAACTTCAGGCGAAATGCAAAAAAAACCTTCAAGTAATAAAACACATATCCATGAATATTTAGAATATAACACTAACATAATAAAGATTCTTTTTCTGATATTAAAACAAATATTTTCAACAAAATACACACACACAAACAAACACAATACAAATGTCCATGAAGGGGAGAATAGCTGATATATGTACAACATTATGTAGTGAATTCCATTTAGCAATGAAAACAAATAGACTATAGTCATGTACAACATGAATGACTCTCACAAGTAAAAGTCAAGAAAAAGTAGCCAAACACACTGTATATAATCATCCTATCTAATAAAAGAGAAACATGGTAATTAACTGTAACTTCGCTATCCTTCCCATTGGCTAATCAGGGCGATATGCAAATTAACTGCCAACCAATATGGCGGCCGGCAGCCAGGCAACTGAAGCCATCAGGAGGCTTGCTTGCTCCAGTGATGGAGGAAGCCAAGGTTCCCCGCCTGCCGCTGCCGGCCTCTGAGCTGCTCTCTAAGAAACTTTGTTGCAAATATAGAAGCTAAACAAACTCCAGAAACCTGCTTTCAGTCAGCCGGGATCTCAGAGCTGGAGTCGCAACAAAGTTTCAAATACAGAAGGTAAATAAAGCCCAGAAACCCGCTTTCAGCAGCTGAGGTCTCAGAGCTGGAGCCGAGCCTCAGAGCTAAAGATGGCTTTCAGCTCCAGTGACAGCCATAGAAGGTAAATAAGTCCCAGAATTAAAAAAAAAAGAAAAAAAGGAGAAGTTGGGAGCTTCAGTCACCCGCCAGCCTGAAAATGGCCCTCAGCCCCTCACCCAGACTGGCCAGGCACCCCAGTGGGGACCCCCACCCTGAAGGGGGTGTGACCAGCTGCAAACAGCCATCATCCCCTCATCTAGGCTGGCCAGACACCCAAGCGGGACCTCCACTCTGATGCAGGACACCCTTCAGGGCAAACCAGCTGTCCCCCACCCGTGCACCAGGCCTCTATCCTATACAGTAAAAGGGTAATATGCCTCCCAGCACCGGGATCAGAGGAGCCATGAGGCCTCCCAAACCCGGGATCAGCGGAGCCACAAGGCTTCCTGGCCTGGGATCAGCGGAGCCTCCCAGCACCAGGATCAGCAGAGCAGCGAGGCCTCCCAGCACTGGGATCAGCAGAGCCGGAAGCTCTCAGGGCCTGAGCCTCCTGGCCCCTGGAGCAGCGTGACAGGGGGCAGCGCCCAAACCCCCTGATCACCCTGAGGCTCTGTGTGTGACAGGGGGCGGGGCCACAACCTCCCTATCCGTCCTGCTCTGTTAGTGACAGGGGAAGGCGCCCCAACCCCCTGATCAGCCCTGCTCTGTGTGTGACAAGGTGTGGCGCCCCAACACCCCCTGGGCCCTGCTCTGTGTGTGACGGGGGGGGGGAGTGCCCCAACCCCCTGATGGGCCCTGCTCTGTGCGTGACAGGGGGTGGCGCCGCAACCTCCCCATCGACCCTGCCTTGAGTGTGACAGGGGGCGGCGCCCCAACCCCCTAATCGGCCCTACCTGAGCGTGACTGAGGGGTGGCATTGCAACCTCCTGATCCGCCCTGTTCTGTGCATGACAGGAGGGGAGATCCCCCAACCCCCTGATCGGCCTTGCTCTGTGCGTGACAGGGGGGAGCTCCCCCAACCCCCCGATCGGCCCTGCTATGTGCGTGACAGGGGTTGGCGCTGCAACCTCCCCATCGACCCTGCCTTGAGTGTGACAGGGGGTGGTGCCCCCAACCCCCCAATCGGCCCTACTCTGAGCGTGACTGGGGTTGTCATCTCAACTGCTCAATCTGCCCCGCTCTGTGCATGACAGGGGCTGGCGCTCCAACTCCGCAATCGGCCCTGCTCTGAGCCTGACCAGGGGCTGCACCTAGGGATTGGGCCTACCCTCTGCCACCCGGGAGCAGGCCTAAGCCAGCAGGTCGTTATCTCCCGAGGGGTCCCAGACTGCGAGAGGGCACAAGTGGGGCTGCGGGACACCCCCCCCCCCCCCCCGCCAGTGCACAAATTTTTGTGCACCGGGCCTCTAGTCCTATATAATAAAAGCCTAAAATGCTAAGTGTCCAGTCACCTGGTTATCCGTTCAACCAATCAAAATGTAATATGCTAATGATATGCTAAGGCCGCTCAACTGCTCACTATGACATGCATTGACCACCAGGGGGCAGACAGTCAATCGGTAGTTTAGCTTGCTGCTGGGGTCCGGCCAATCCGAACTAAGCCAGACGGGCCAGACATGCCCTGGAGTAATCCCTTGGTCCCTCCCTGGCTGGCCAACCTCCCACATCCCTCCCCTGACCCAATCGTGCACCGGTGGGGTCCCTTGGCCTGGCCTGTGCCCTCTCGCAATTCAGGACCCCTTGGGGAATGTTGGAGAGCCGGTTTCAGTCCAATCCCACAGGCCAGGCCGAGGGACTCCACTGGTGCACGAATTTGTGCACGGGGCCTCTAGTTACATGTGTAGACAGGTAGAGCTAAGAAATAGATGGGATTTAGCAAAACATATTTTGGTGGTAAAAAGCATCACAAAAAAGATGACAATGATTACCAGACGAGTAAGGGCAGTTAATAGCCTTAGCAAAATACCTTAGCTTGGGATTTGGAGGTTGTGGCAATATTCTCTTTTTTCAGTGGGGAGGTTATTATACAAGTTCTGCTTTATAATTCATGTAGCTATTATTTTATATCTTATGCATGCTTATGTGTCATATTTCACAGTAAAGTATTTTTGTTTGTTTGTTTGTTTATTAGATCCATCCAACTCAGAACCTTTTTTATTTGTTTTTTTCTTTCATTCTTTTATTTCCTATTATGATATATAGATATTCAATATTATTTTACATTACTTTTAGGTGTATAAGAATTATTTTATTTTCCCATAAGATATTTTTAATTACAGTTTACTTTCAATATTATTTTGTCATGTTTTTAGGTGTACAGCACAGAGGTTAGACAATCATATACTTTAAAAAGTGTTTCCCCTGATATTTGTAGTACCCACCTGGCACCATACATAGTTATCACAATATTATTGACTATATTCCCTATGCTGTACTTTACATCCCTATGACTATTTTGTAACTACCAATTTGTACTTTTTCTTTTAATCCTCACCTGAGGATATTTTTCCATTGACTTTTAGAGAGAGGGAAAGACAGAGAGAAATATTTACATGAGATAAACACATGGATTGGTTGCCTGCTGCACACGCCCTGACCAGGGCCTGGGCTGGAGAGGAGCCTGCAACCAAGGTACATGCCCTTGACCAGAATCGAACATGGGACCCTTAGGTCCACATGCCAATGCTCTATCCACTGAAAAAAACCACTAGGGAAGTTTGTACTTCTTAATCCCTTCAAATCTTTCACCCAGTACCTCAACTCCCCTCCCCTTTGGCAACCATCAGTCTGCTCTCTGTGTCTATGAGTCAGTTTCAAGTTTGTTTATTTACTTTGTTCTATAGATTCCACATACAAGTGAAATCCTCTGGTATTTGCCTTTCTCTGACTGACATTTCACTGAGCATAATAACCTCCAGGTCCATCTATGCTGTCCCAAATGGTAAGGTTTTATCTGTTTTCATGGCCAAGCAATATCCCATTGTATATAAGTACCACTGCTTGTTATCCACTTGTCTACTAATGGGCACTGGGGTTGACTCCATATCTTGGCTATTGCAAATAAAGCTGCAATGAACATAAGGATGCATATGTTCTTTTAAATTAGTGCTTTGAGGGTTTTTTGGCTAAATCTCCAGGAGTGGAATTTCTTGGTCATAAGGCAGTTCTGTTTTTAATTTTTTTAGGAATCTTCGTACTGTTTTTCATAGTGGATTCATCAATCTCCATTCCCACTAACAATGCACAATAATACCATTTTTTCCATATCCTCGCCAATACAAGTCATTTGTGAATTTATTGATGATAGTCATTCCGGCAAGTGTGAGGCAATATCACATTGTGCTTTTAATTTGCATTTCTCTGATGATTAGTGCCATTGAGCATCTTTTCATGTGTCTATTGGCCATTGGTAGGTCCTCTTGGGAGAAGTGTCTATTCAGGACCTCTGCCCATTTTTAAATTAGATTGTTGTTTTTTTCATGTTGAGTATTATGAGTTCTTTAAACTTTTTGGATATTAACTCCTTATAAGATGTCATTAGCAAATATGTTCTCTCATTCAAAAAGTTGTCTTTTCATTTGGTTGATCATTTTCTTTGGTTGGCAAAAAATTTTAGGTTGATGTAGTCATTTGCTTAGTTTTTAAGAGATCAGAAAAAATATTTGCTAAGAGAAATGTCTGAGATTTTACTGCTATTTTTTCTTCTAGAAATTTTATGGTTTTGAGTCATACACTTAAGTCTTTAATCCATTTTGAGTTTATTCTTATGTGGTCTCAGAAGGTGGTCTAGTTTTATTTTTTCCCAATAAAACATTTAAACATAAAAAATAATTTTATTCTTATTTTGCTCTTGCTTATATTCACTAAGAAAAATAGAAATTCATCAAAATCAAAGCCAGAGATTTACAAAGTTTTATAAAATTAACCTAAGTATAATAGTTTTTAAACTTGAAATTTTAACCCAGGAAGTAGCTATTTCAGAGTCTTTCTGAGGATCTGATTACCCAACTTAAAATTGCCCCCATAATTTTCCATGTCATCTTGTTTTATTTTCCTTCATAGACCTACTTACTAAGTTAAATCTTATTATTAGTTCATTTGCTTCCTTATTTATTATTATCTCTTTTCTGAATGGTAACCTGGGATAGCTTGTTCTCCTGTTTTCCTAACACTTACAATCTTGTCTAGTATATACTAGGAGTTCAGAATGTATTTTATTAAGTTAATGTTTGTGCATGTGACATTTTTCCAAATGTATACATGGACATTGTCAACAAATATAACAAACAGAGTTCTCTGTTTCAATAAATCTAGGAAATCCTATTTCTTATATTTTACTCAGAATGATATTCAATGTATTTTAGCATATCAAGGGATGTTCAGAAAATGAAGTAAATTGCTTAACTTTGATGATCAGAGCATTTTCCAAATCTTCTGCGAAATATTTTCTTAGAGTAACAAAATGGAGGCTTTCCGAAAATGAGCAATCTAAAATATAAATTCTGAAATTATGGCAAACTCAACAAAGCATACAGGAGTTTTCCGAGTGTGGGAATATTTGGTGAAAGTGGTTTCACAAGTCCCTAATTCCTCATGAAAGACACAATTGCTAGCTGGTTATGATGTTCTGCCAACCTTGGAAGAGGTCCTCAGGTCATTGAAACTCAGAAGGGATGTGTTCAAACCTCTTACATACTAAACATGTCACTATGAAACCTGAGCATAATTACCTGCTGTGGTTGCAAAACTACAGTTTATAAGCCGTATCTCCTGGATCTCACCTCTGGGTTGGAGATAGAAATGCTTCCAATAGCTCTATATTATAATTATGACCAGGCATCAAAATTGTGGAGGTCTATTGAACCTATACTGGGATAGCAGTTTCAGGACATGTAAATTGTTCGTGAGCAATGTCTTCCAGGGAATGACCATACTAGACCCAGTGGCCTCCTCCACCAAAAAAACTCTTAAAAATAATATTCCAGGGAACTAATATTACATGTAAATATTTTAGAAACACTCAGGTAGGCAATGCAATAAGTGTGTACACATTAAACTGAATATTTTTTTTAAAAAAATGTATTCTATTTGCACCTTGAGTGAAAATACCTTGACATGACAAAGTTTCAATTTTCATGTATCTATTTTGCTTTCAGATAAATATAGTCAATGTCTGCTAGCTTGATATTTGTCATGCCACTCCAACCTAGAGGTAAAACTTGGGTCACTCTTGATTATTTTAGAAAAAATAAAAGTTCAAAGTACACCAAACATTGCATTTCATTCTATTTTCCTTTTGATATTATAGAGTTGAGGGATTTCATCAGTTCCTGTCCCTGAGCTACAGAAAAGAGAAAGGCTATTTTCCTCCATTTTTAAATTGGCATAAATGTCCATGGTCCTTTAATAAAATTACAGAGACTATTTTTCTTTACATATTTATGGCAACCTTTCTGACCCCTGGACCAGAGCATTCGGGGAAATGCATAATTCTCTCCCTTTCCATCAGTTAACGAGCGTGCCCTTGTTGCAGATGCAGAATGCCCTTCGGAGTGTTTCTCTAGCTTTTAGCCACAAATAATGGAGACAGCAGAAGGTTTTGCATCATTACTGAAAGGTACCCTAGATTGATGCAGCATGCTGATTGCTTCAATAGGAGCTACAGTGAATAATCCTCAGAAATCACCTATTGCCTAGCTGCTAGGCCCTAGCATACAGATGCCCTAGGTTGAAGCATAGCCCACCACAAAAAGATGAATAGATTTCTTTCAAAGATATAATCACTTATGTACCTGCTACTTTTCATCTTTGCACCTTGTGGAAGGATCCAAATAGAGCTGTGTACTTATTTCAAAGACTGTTTGGCTTCCTGGGCAGAGGGCAAAATAAGGTTCACTATAGACTCTTTAATTCAATCATAAATTGTTTGAAGTTGTCATGCTCCTTTGTAGATCATATAAATGTCCAAAATACATGTTGATACTTTGTCCATAAATTCATAGAGAATCTGACTCTGGTCTCAGCACGTTTATTTATTTCATTATTTCTCGAAGTAGGATTGGAAAAAACTGAACAAAAATTGAAAAGGTCAGCAGGAGCTGGTGGAAAACAAAATTTGTTTGGAATATCTCTAGCAATTCCTTAAACTAAAGTTTCTTCTAAGTTTCCATTCAGAATACCCTCATTTTGAATCTTCACTTCTGTTACTCTAACCATATCACATAAATGTGCACAAAATATAAGAAATAAAATTTTAAATTGATTGTTATGGAATGAGAGAGAGAATGACAATATAATTGGTGAAGTTCAGCATATCTCAACTTCCTATTTCGTTCTGAAAGGTAATGTGTGTGTTTTCTTTAATTAATGATTTTCATGTTTCTGTCTTCATATAGTATTTCCCACATATTCTTACAGATAGTCAAATAATTATATTATGAATGAATGTGATTCTAGTTATGTTTCTTCAATAAAACTCAATGTGCTGTTTAGTTCTCCTTTTTTATTATTTCTTAATTAGTATCAGCAATGCATATGCAATCAATTACTATCTGTAAGATTATGATTCTTAATTTTATAATTTTTACCGCCAGCTTGATCTTTCCTTTAAGCTCTGTTTCCTTATATTCAACCACTTACCAGATAATTTACATTTGAAAATATCAAAGGGTGTCTCAAACATATACAGAACCCAATAGGAGCCCATGTCAGCTCCTAAACTGTGACTTTCCTACTGTTTATGGGTTGAATTGTGTCCCTTGCAATAATCATATATTGAAGACCTAATCTGAGTGAGGTATTTTTCCTAATGCATTTCATAATGTCACAGTGTAAAACGTACTATCAATAAGATGTGGGCAGAGTGCTGTGAGAATCCAGAGAGAGTGCACCTCATTTAGCACTGTGATGACAACAAAGGACTCTGGGGATGGTGGAATCTCAGCTGAATTATGAAGAGTAACATGTAAGTGGCAGATAAGGGGAAAGGGCATGTGATAGAGGACACCTTTAATAGAATTAGAGGCATAGTGAATCTGATCCATAAATGGAACTGCATGAAGTAATGTGAAAATATTAGGCTCAGATAATATATATGAAACGGCTAATTTGCTACTCTGCTAAGTATGTTTTAGCTTTATTTCTTTAAGTTAATTAAGCAATATTCAAAAATTTTGAACATAGAACTGGCTTTTAGGGATATCTCAATTCAAAAATACAAAGAAACAATTAGATGGAAGTGTCACTGAAAACAAGGAAAACAGAAGTTTCTTAGCAGTGACAAATTAAAAGGGAATGACAAAAATACAGTGACAGCAGGATGGAGAAGAAAGAAAAATGCAAGAAAAATTATGTGAGAAAAGATACAGGATTTACAAAAATGGTGATGTAGGTAAACCAGTACTCACCTCTTCCACAACCACATCAAAATTACAATTAAACTACCTAACAACCATAATTTAGAACTACCTGAAATCTGGTTGAATGCAAGTCTTACAACTAAGAAATTAAAGAAGAAGCCACTGAGACTGGTAGGAGGGGTGAAGACTCCGAGCAGAGGCATGGAACAGGGTGGACCCACACCCACGTGTGGCAATTTAAAATGAGGAGGGATATCTTGGCTGTGGAGGATTCAGTGCCAGAAACAGAGTCCCCATATCTTCTGGCTGTAAAAACCAGCAGGGATTTTTGGCTGAGTGAAACAGAGGCTGCTTGAGTCCCAGGTAGTTCCTCTTAAAGGGCCCACACACTGACTTCTCAGACTAATAGCAGCAGCTTGAAAGGCATCAGGGGCATTCAGGGAGGAACTAACTTGTCGGGAATCAGGGCAAGAACTGGAGGGGCAGTTTTCTCCCAGACAGAAGTGCTGACAGAGGCCGTTGTTGACAGGTAGGCATCCTATCTGAATTTTCCATCAACCTGGCTCACATCCCTCCCCCCCCACTCTGGTGATTCCCCTTAGACCCTGCCACTCTCTACTTGCAGGCTCATCCAAGCTCTTTCAATGGCTTTTCCATACAACTGGCCTCTCTTGCCTCATGATTTCAACTTTCTTAAAATCTCTCAAACAAGCAGCAGCTGGAATCAGTGTGCCCCATACCTCTCAACAAGTGGCCCCAGGCCTGGCACTAGTGGCGGCCAACCTTGGTTCACAGTTTGGCCTCTCCAGGGCACCTCCAAGTACAACATGAGTAGCAGCCATCTACAGAGAAGGTAGCTCGTGCCAGGTGGTCCCAGGCAGGGCACAGGCAGTGGCTGACTTTGCACCTCTCAGAAGCCCCCAGAGCCAGTGCACCACGCCAGATTAAAATCCTACCTCTTTCATGAGTGCCACATTCAAGGGGCAGAGTCAGTGAGCACCAAAGTCCCACTGAAGCAAGTCCTGCTCTATAGACTCAGCTCCTGAACAGCAGTTCTTCCACTGTATTCACAGCTGGTCCTCATAGCCAGTTGCCCTGGGGGTAAATCCCTCCCAATAATGCCAAAATTAAAGCCCAAAATGGTATATGTGTTCCAGGAGGCAGGATGGAGAAAAGATCAAACATAAGGTAAAAAAGAATTTGTTTCAGTTGTCTGTTCAAGGAAATATTAGGAAACTGCCATGTTAACACTTTCTCTTTTAATCCAGTGGCCAAACTTTAGTCACATAGACACAGAACGTGGTTTGGAAAGATATTTGTACACAGTAAGGTATGTCTTTAACTTGGTCTCCCCAGTGGTAGGCACAGTGCCTCAAAGAGTATATACTCGAGAAGTAATTGTTAATTAAAAGAATTAATTAATTAAAAAAACTAAACTGCATTCTATCTTGATAAAATACAAATCAGAATTTTTGGAAAAATTTCTGAAAATGAAACAAAATTCTAAGACTTTAAACCCCAAAGAATGATGTTCTCAGAAAGCTAATATGGCATTGCTACAAACTTTGTGACTGTTTTCCAGAGATTACATAAAAAATATTTTTGGAAATTCTCAGTTTCATTTTGGCACATTTTAGATATAGGAATAAATAAATTGCACATTCTTAACTGTCCTGTCTGTAGGCAGCTTTGGCTTGATTAAAAATTGGTTAAGAACAGCAAGTGAGTCAGATTGCTTCTTGAATACTATTAAACAGCAGGCTTCTATCTACTAGAGGAGTGGTAAGTTCTTAAGTGAGCAGGAATTCGTTTTACAAGCACTACACTGAGGGTATTTTTACAGTCACTGAATTTAAAGCCAGGTACATGAAACCTTTTCTTGTAAATGTCAGCTGCCTTGGCTTTCATTAGGCTGTGCTATGGTAAATGCAGCCTCATATAATATTACTTCACACCTCCTTTTAAAAGTTACCAATAATAAGATTGTTAAAAAAAATGGCTTAATTTCTTTTACTTTATTTTTCCCAGGACCTTTCTGAGAACACTCAAAAACTCTTATTTAGGTTCATTTGCACAGATTTCCAACTGACAGTATCTCAGTATTCATCTGAATGCTTCTCCTAAAGTGAAAATCCATATATTCAGTGCCCTAAAGCAGTGGTTCTCAACCTTGGCTGCACATTAGAATCACCTGGGAATCTTTTAAAAATCCTGATTTCTGGGCCTCATCCTCCAGAAATTCTGTTTCTTTGTTATGGGGTGGGGCCACAACATTAGTAACAAAGAAACAGAATTTCCGGAGGATGAGGCCCAGAAATCAGGATTTTAAAAAAAGATTCCCAGGTGATTCTAATGTGTAGCCAAGGTTGAGAACCACTGCCCTAAAGTGTCTGAAGTAATTCAAATTGGAACAAGATGAAAATCAGGTGCCATATTGGCAACATGCTTGGAAGCTCTGAAAGATTTTCTGTCACAGGAAGCCTAACTGTATTTAGGGTATTGATCTTAATCAGAGAAAAACTGGTTTGTGTTAATCTGGGTCAACAATGCCCAGGGGAGGGAATCGACTTGCTGACCAGGGTAGTTGGGCTTTATAAAAAGATATTAAGCTTTAGATGCTTCCTGGGTAGATATTGCACAACTAGGACTACTCTCCTGAGAAGGACTTTGCTGTGTATGCTACTGATCACACACTGAGCTGCATAACTGAACCCCTGGGGCCACTCACTCATTAAGATGCTGATGGCACTCCATTTGGGGGGAGCTCCCTGACCATTCTGCTCTAGAACCTGAGAATTGCTAGAGGTAGAATCCCTGTATACATGGGGGTCTTGTAGTTGAGTCTACAAAGGGGTAGATCTGGTTCTTTCTAGAGGGCTTCTTTCTACCGGGTTATCCACAAAGGAGTAGGGTGAGAGTGAGAGGCTGCCACCATTGTCTGCCTTAGCTAAGCAATGATCTATTCACTCAGCAAACATCTTCATGAGTGTGTACTATGTGCCCAGAACTGTGAAGGGATACAGAGATGAACAAGGCATAATAACTAGCTTAAAGGATTTTGAAATATTTTTAGAAAAGCATGCAGCCTAAAAGTGTACCATGCGGTGAATGTGCTAGCAGGGGCACACGAAAGGTATATCAGTGCAGAGAAGAAACACAAGGGAGACCTAACTGAGCTTTGGATGCCACGTTGGTAGGCTAGAAAATGCTTCCAAAAAAGTGGCATTTATGTTAGTTTCGAAAAGAATGGGACAGTCAATTGGACGAAGATAGAAGTGATTTTGAAGTAGAAGAAATTACATGACAAAAGGTGTGGAGCAGAAAGAACAAGAAAACCATCAGTGTAAGTGCACAGTGAAAGGAAGGCAAGATGCAGCCAGAGAGGTAATCCATCCCTACGTATGTGTGTGTGCCATGCTAGAGGCTGTGTGGCTTGCTCAGGTATATTTTGATACTTAAAGAAATTCAGAGCAGAGGCAAGTTCAGGCTCATTTTTATTAGGTTTAAAATCCAAGAAAAAGTATAAAGTTTTAAAAAATCTTCTTAATACATTTTTAAATTAAGTGAAAGATTGAAAGAGACTTGTTTATAAGGCTAATTGTTGTATTTCACAAATAATTAAAAGATTGGGAAAGGGTTAGTTTAATTTTTATGTTATTTTTAGTACAATAAAAGTGCATACATTTGGAGGAAATAGATGGCTTTTCTTTTCAAGATCCTTGTTTTTTGGCAATAAATAAAAAGCTGAATTATGTTTTCATATCTAAATAAATGTGAATTGATAATAACTAACCTTTTCATTTGTTAAAAAGGTAAAAAGATGTCCATATTTGTTATAGTACTAGTATAAAAATATTAAATATAATTTTGTTGACATTTTATTATGGCCATTTAATGATTACATTTTGCACAAAAGAAAACCAGAAACTTATTCAGAAGAAAACAGAAATAGAAATATTTATGTATAATTTAACTAACATTTTTGGAAAGGTAATGTTCTAAACAGTTGTCAATTCTTTATGCAACTACTAATATATATATATATATATATATATATATATATATATATATATCCATTATTTATATAGTTTCAAATATGGGAATCTTGCCATCTAAAATTCAAGTATGTTGCCAATGGTGTGTTCATACTGAGTCACACAGGAATGGAATGACAAGGTAATAGCCTTTGGAGTTAAACACACTTGAGTTTGAATCCTGATTCTGTCACTTACTTTCACTTCAACATTGGGCAAGTCATTTAATCTCCCCTAAAACTCAGTTTCCTCATCTGTAAAACAGGATTAATAATATCTGACTTTAAATAATATTTCACATCTTCATATAATGTACTCTTTGTATATATATTTTAAATATACATTTACAATAACAGAATATGTACTTAAAATCCCAGAAACATAATTGGATTTCTAATTTTGTAAATTATATAGTAAATATTATTATTGCTTCTAAAGTGGACATTTGAACAGAAATTTCCATACAATATAGAAATTCTCAATATAATTTGCATTAAAGTCTACACTTGATTAGAAGCATTCAGGCTCCAAAGGGATGAGGACTGGAAGCATAAGGACTGAATTTACAATTTTTTTCAGCTTTGATAAGATATAAAATTGACAAAATTAAAGATAATATACATAATAATATATATAAAGTACCAGTTCATGCTAGTTCTTCCTTTTTAGGTTTTACAAATCCATTTTTCCCCATTTCACTTGGCATTTGTTTAAATTTTTTTTTATTATTGATAGTATTACAGATATCTCCCATTTCCCTCCCCCCTACCCACCTCTTCCCAGCCTCTACTCACCTCCTCAGGTTTTCACTACCCTATTGTCCATGTCCATGGGCTATGCATATAAGTATATAAGTTTTTTGGTTTATCTCTTCTCTTCTCCCCAACCTCACATTGAGGTATGTCAGTCTGTTCCATGTCTCTTTGGGTCTTATTTTGTTGGTCAATTAATTTTGTTCATTAGATTCCACAAATAAGTGAGATCCTGTGATATTTGTCCTTCTCAGTTTGGCTTATTTCACTTAGCATAATAATCTCCAGTTCCATCCATGCTGTCCCAAAGGGTAAGAGATACCTCTTTTTTACTGCTGCATAGTATTCCATTGTGTAAATGTCCCACAGCTTTTTTATCCATTCATCTACTGATGGGCCCTTGGGCTGTTTCCAGATCTTAGCTATTGTAAATAATGCTGCTATGAACATAGGGGTGCATATACTCTTTCTGATTGGTGTTTTGGGATTTTTAGTATATGTTCCTAGAAGTGGGATCACTGGGTCAAACAGAAATTCCATTTTTATTTTTTTGAGGAAACTCCATACTGTTTTCCATAGTGGCTGCACCAATCTTCATTCCCACCAGCAGCAAACCAGTGTTCCCTTTTCTGCACATCCTCACCAGCACTTGTTGTTTATTGAATTTTTTTATGATAGCCATTCTAACAGGTGTGAGGTGATGTCTCATTGTGGTTTTAATTTGCATTTCTCTGATGATTAGTGACTTTGAGCATTTTTTCATGTCTCTTAGCCATTTGTATGTCCTCTTTGGAGAAGTGTCTATTCAGGTCCTCTGTCCACTTTTTAATTGGAGTGTTTGTCTTCCTTTTGTTGAGTTGTAGGAGTACTTCATATATCATTTAGGCACTTTTTTTTGTTTTCATCTCAATGGGGACCTAAGGAACAAAAACTGAAGGATAATCTCCCAGGCTGCCACTGGGAAGTGAACTTCAACATCTCAGACTCTGTGCGGATTCACATAGGACCAGGGACTTCTAGACATCTAAGCTCATAACAAAACTTGTGAAATGTAATCTCTGAGTTGGGGCTTAAATATCTGTAGAAAGTATGTCTAGTACATTGTATTATAAGAGAAAGAGTCCTTCTGCTGCTAATTTATTCATTCATGAATCAAATTCTTATGACACTTAACCAGGTCTTCTGCTAAACCTTGGGAATACAGTGATGAATAAGAAAGACAAAATCCCTGTCCTCACAAAATGTGCACATTCTAGTGGGGAGTGACAGACTATAAACACGTAAACAAATTAATGACGACACAATTTCAAGTTATGCTGAGAGCCATGCCGATGCCCACTAGCCAGAGACCACCAGGAACACACTCACACAAAGTGGGGTTTACTGGCACTGGAGATATTCTGTGGGGAATTGTGGGGTTGGCCTCTCAATAATAGGGTACAAATAGAGGTTTTTTAGAGAATCGGGGTTTGTGTTCAAGGACCTGAAGAATATTCCAGAAGTGTGGTTTTGCTCTGGCTTGGATGCTTTAAGACAGTGAAGGCAATGCCAGGGTTGTCGTATTGGTGCATGAGGTGGAAAAATGAAGCAGAAGTAAAGCAGTAGTAAAGAAGCAGCAGCCACTCAAATTATGTGGGAAAAGGGATATGGGATCATTTCTGTGGTTTGTAGTGTTCTTGTTTTTGTTTTTGCTCAGACATGATTACAAAGTGGTAGGTCTTGTTTATTGTCTTTTGCCATCCTCCATAGAATGACCCTGTCTGAAGTTGAAGTTCTATAAAATTGTTTACGTTTAACAGGAGAACACCATGGCCTCGCTGTTGGTGCCAGGACAGCTCCCAGATGAAGGCTTGTCAGTGGTTGCTTTTTTTTTCAAATATGAAGAAAAACAAAGCAAATTAAATGGAGATATTGACTCAGAGATAAATGTGTGTTTTTTTAAGATAGAGTGTTAAGGAAGGGCTTCATTATACATGCATACATGTGCAGAGATCTAAATGATGTGAAGAAATAAACCATGAAAAGGCCTGGAAAACATCGTAACAATTAAAGTAATGGTTGATATGTTGTAACAATGAGGCTGAAAAATGCAGTGTCTTAAATAAGTTAGATATTCATTTCTCTTTCAACAGTCTGGTTGGTCCAGGATGGTGAGACAGCTTTGTAGCACAAAGTAGGTAAAGGCCTTAGGCTCTATTGATCAGTGTCATCCTTAAGAGAATGGTACCCATTTGTGTGATTAAAAAAATTCACATTTAGGAAAAAAAACAATTAGCAAAAAAGCAAAATTCAGGGAATGAGGTTTCTCTTTAAGTTCTACAGGAGCCACATGTTGTACCCATTTTTTCCACTGAGTATCTGATTAGCTCCAACATTCATTCCTGGTGATGGGGTGGGGGGTGGAGGGGGCTGGAATGCATCTCTAACTGGATGTCCTGTGTGCGCAGCAAAGAAGGCTTTTCTGCCAGAGAGCTTTCCAGGAAAGAGGTGTCAGCAGCTGTGAAGGCTACAACGAGGAGAAACAAGCTGGATATGTAGAGGAATAACAAGAGGCCAGTGTGACTGGAGGAGAATGAGTGGAGTTAGACAGAGAAGCAGGCAAATGCCAGATTACTTAAGGCCATCTAGGACAGAATTCGGGTTTTATTCAAAATGTAATGGAAAGACATTGTGGGATATTGAGAAGTGATGTGTGGCATTATCTAATTGTAAAACTTTTTTCAGCCATATGAATGTATATGGATAAAAATAATAAAATGGAGAGCAGCTAGGAAGAAATTGCCATAGTCCCGGGGTGAGAACTTTTGGCTCAGGGCAGTAGTGGTGGATGTGGCAAGAAGTAGGTGGACTTGAGATGTATTTTGGGTGAAAACCCAGCAAAAGTCCTTAATGGGAGAAATGGCAGGTATGTATTAAAGGAAAGAGTTGGGAATGACTACTAGATTTTCAGCCTGAGCAGGGTGTGGGGCAATTTAGGGAGATGAGGGAGTTAAGGAGTGACCCTCAGACGAGAATAGACTAATTCTCTATTGAAATGAACAGTTCCTCCATTGAAATGGGAGAGTGAGGGTTAAATGAAGGGTGGTGTTACATTTGGTGGTAAGGAAAGTATGTAATTTTCTTTTTATTGCTTTTAATTTTTAGTGAAATAATTAGAACAACATCTGATATGAGGAGACTGATGAGTGTTACAACTGGGAATAGGAGAGAAGGTATAAAACAAACTTCAGTGAGAATCAGAGGCAAACTTTATT
The DNA here is from genome assembly GCF_000147115.1 of Myotis lucifugus. Lineage (NCBI taxonomy): Eukaryota > Metazoa > Chordata > Mammalia > Chiroptera > Vespertilionidae > Myotis > Myotis lucifugus. The sequence continues at coordinate 8,910,046 of NW_005871057.1, read as the reverse complement.
AAGCAAATGTAGTAGGAGTTCTGGGTAGCACTAAGGACTTGAGATTTGTGATCAGAAAATTTAAGTGTGACTTTTCAGCAGCATTGAGTGTGTTTTTTCAGTTGTGTTCAGCTTCTCAGGTGAGGCCAGAATTGGGGGAGATTTCATTTTAATAGTATTTTCACAGGCTTACATAATGCAGCACAGGAAGTTGAGGGACACAGGGGAGGGAATTTAATTTGGACCATAGAATCTAGATCAAGTAACTAGCAAAGTGAGGGCATGAGTAGAAAGTGAAGAGTGAAAAAAGGTGGGGACAATGGATTAAATGGGATCATAAATGTTGGAGTGGGAGTGTTAGATTATATGAACTGGAAACAAAATATGATGTTTACAGAGTAGAGTGCTTAAGAATTGAAATTTTGGGGAGGCTGAATTTATTGGTAGTGAAAAGTTCTGTGATATGACTGTGGAAGTGATTGGGTGAGATGAAATGGATAAAGTGTTTATTATCAGAAGTGAAGGTGTAAGGGACTGGGAAGGAAAATTATTGAATAGATCTTCTACAAGTATGTGGAAGTCCTCAAGGATAATGAATGAAACAAGTAATTAATTAGGAGATCAGCAGGTGTTTTGTTTTGTTTTAAACACAGAAGGTTAATATGTGAAATTATATTACGCTCTATAGTTTTGTAAGGGAAAAGGAAAGATGGCATGAAAGTGGCCAGAAAAACTTACACCTAGCTATTAATATGTTCCAGGCAACTTTTTCAGCATTTTACACATATTGGACTACTTTATATCCTTCTCCACTCCTCATTTACTTTCCACATTTTGCAGTTGAATAAACAAGTTAAATAAATTGTCCAAGGTTACTAGTGAATCGTGAAGTTGCATCTGGGCATTCTGACTTCAGAGCACACACTCTAGTCACTACAAAATAGTTTCCTTCTTAGGGTCAACACTTCGGCACTTTTTAATGTTGAAGTTTATAGGATAGTAAAGATGGTGGGGTGGTGGTTGTGAGAAGGCATGATTTTAACAGGAAAACCCAGAGATCAGTGGGCTGTTCTTAAGTACTACTGAGTGGGGTTTAGGCTAGGGGAGGAACAATCTCATCAAAGGACATGGAGTTCTCAACGTGTCTTAATTCCAGAACAACGTATTCCCTGATATCTTTCATAGATGGACTAGGTTGCAGGCTATGAGGATTGTTCTTCCTAGACCCTTGTGAGAGTCTAGGATGCCCCTACTAACGGGGAAATGTAAGGATCGTGAAGGCTATGAGACCCACCATAAATATGGTCTCAAACAAAATTTATGAGGATTTATTTCCAATATTCCTTTTGCCTCAAAAATTCCCTCCCAATTAGAAAAAAAAATCAGTCACACATATTTATTGATGAAGTTAAAAATGTAGTTATCATTTACTAAATCATAGTGGGGGGAGCCTATAAATTGTAACCCTTCTAATAGAAGTTAATCTTCATCCTGCACGGTGTGGCTCAGGGGTCGAGCATTGACCCATGAATCAAGAGGTCATGGATTGATTCCTGGTCAGGGCACATGCCCAGGTTTTGAGCTTGATCCCCAGTAGAGGGCATGCAGGAGGCAGCCAATTTATGTTTCTATCTTTTTAGCCCTCTCCCTCTAAATTCCATAAAAACATATTTATTAAAAAGGTATCAGAAAAACATGTGGTCCCTATGGCTTATTTTCTCTTTATTGGCTAATAAGTTCATTTTACAGGAAAACAAATTCAGTTCAAAATTATTTATTAAGATAGGCATAATTATCAATAGTTCATTGATCATCCTTTTAAGATGATCCTATTTTATCACTATTACCTCCCCATATCTGAGAGATTCAGGAGTTGAATATTGGAAAAGAACATGTTTATCTCTCAAAAACATTCAGTCAGATAACAAAAGCAGTACTGTTACTTTTGGGGAGTTAATGATATTTAGGCTAGACTTTGCTGTAGGGCACTGTTATAATCTCTCACAATTTGGTTTAAAATGTCAAACATTTTGACTGTTTAAGTAACCCATTAAGTGCTTTGCCAAATTAGAAAATATTCTATATATGACTTAATTAATATCTACTTCAGCTATACACAACATATCATGCTCAAGATCTAGATTTATTTGAAAACATTTAGTCCAATTTCTATTAATCAGAAAAATCACATCAAATAAACCACAATTGTAGAAGAGACATTTTCACACAGATGTAATTTGATATTTAATTAAAGAATGATAAGTCATGTTCACATGGAAGTAAAATATTTAACTTCTCAGTAGTAGTAAGAATCTCTTTTGAGTATGTAGGGTCTTCTGGGTTTGTTCTTATATAGTTGCCGTTTCAGAATGTAAGGAATTTTTCTCTTTATAACTTCTTCCTTTTCATTTTTGTCATTTCCGTTATCAAGAACATCTTCCTGAATTGCCTGCAAGACAGACAGGATATGAATGAAACTTACATGCATGAAGTTTTCCATTTCAGAGTGTTAATTTCAACACATGATTTATTCTTTATTTAAAGATATTTTTATTGATTTCAGAGAAGAAGGGAGAGGGAGAGAGAGAGTTAGAAACATCAATGATGAGAGAGAATCATTGATTGGCTGCCTCCTGCATACCCCCTACTGAGGATCGAGCCCACAACCCGGGCATGTGCCCTTGACTGGAATCGAACTTGGGACGCTTCAGTCTGCAGGCTGATGCTCTATCTATTGAGCCAAACCAGCAAGGTTGATTTATTCTTTTTTTATATTAATGTCTTCTTGTTATGATAATGATCAGAATTTTAAAAATTGCCGCAAATGAGAGATAACTTAGTTATATACATATACTAGTATATTTTGCTTTTGTTTTACCTCCCAGTGTTGAAAGGCCCTGCTGTGACAGATATTTCGGATCTGGTATATTGTCAGCATTGCTTCCAAGCTAAAGTCATCCACGGCAATGGGGAATTTCCTTCTTGCAACAAGCTCCTCTTCATGAAACTCTCCTGTTTCCTCAGCTTGTCCGTCCAGGTTATTTATAAGGCTGCAAAGACTCAGCAGAGTCATTTTCCAAGAGGGGACACTTGCCTTACTGACCTGAAATTTAAAAAATAGATATTGCATTTAAAACTTTTATGAATAAGAAACAAATTTATATTGTGCTAAGTTACTATAGTTTAGAGTTAATTGTTACTTTAGTCTAATAAATACACTGTCCTTAATTTTGTCACTTCATATCACAAAGTTGAATAGTGCCAATATTCTCTAGTCTCATATTCTCTATTTTAAAAAATTGCAATAAGTAATGAACACATACATGAACAAAGCAAGAAAGAAAAAAAGAAATGACAGTAAGTAGAAATATATAAATATAGATGTATATGACAGCACGGGTGAAGATATTAAATATACCATTCCTTCTTAATTACACTCCAGTTTAGCGTCTAATGGAGCAGGAACTAAGGTGTTACTAATAGATTTGGACAATCAGAGTAGTGAGAGACCACTAATCTATTTCACACATTGAGATGACATAGGCAGCATCACAGCTCACCAATTTATTTGAAAATTATAATACTCTCGAGTTCTTGCCTTTTACCATTATTACCATAATCAACCACTCTCCCATGTGCCAACTATAATCAATGAGAAAACATAAGGACAAAGGAGAACCTAAATGTGACATAATTAGTAAAAATTAAGAAGCATTTCAAGCAGCATAGATGAAAGAAAGCACAAATTTTTTTCTAAACGACATTAAAAAATGGAATGACTACTAAAGCTGTGATGGAAAGACTCAATAACAATAATTTCAGGTGTCAATTCTCTCTGAATTAGTCTCCAAATATCCAACTGAAAATCAAAGTTCCAATTTGGAAAATATGGGGAGGCTAGAAGTTAGAAGAGGCTATTTGTCAAAATAATTATAAAGTTAATTGGGAAGTATGAATGTGTGAGTATAACCACAAAGATTTAGAAAAATAGAATGGTAATGAGGAGGAACTTACTTTACCAGATATTAAAATGTATTTTAAAACTTCAGGAATTAAAGGAGTGAGTTAATAGAGCATGAATAAACATAAAACTCAACAGAAGAGAATATAATGTTCAATAATAGATCCAAGTATATATGACAGTGTAGCATAGAGCACAGTTTTTATTTGAAATCCTTGGGACAGTTTGGCTATGAGAAAATTTGATTTAGAGCTAATAATATTTTTTCTTGACATATTATAGTCTAAATATCCAGATGGATCAGATATAAATAAAATACTGTTTAAACATATACAATGCATTTTATAAGCTTGGAAAGGTATTATTAAACAAATATCCAAAACAGAATTCATAAACAAGAAGATAATTTAAATACATAAATGTGTAAATTATCTTTCTGGAAAATTAACATCCTGAACTAAAATCAAAAACAAGCTATCATGTAAAAGCTGGCACAATGTGTTAATATTCTTAACAAAGGTAGAGCTCTTCAAAAAGAAAATGCTGAATATCCCAATTTAAAAAAGTAAATTTTAATGTTGAATAAGTAATGTGAGCAGACAAGTCACAGAATCACATATGAAAGAAATATGTGGAATGATGTTCAGCTTGGCTACCATTAGATCAGACTTTAAAAAGTACAAGTACACTCAATGGTGTACTTATGGGGACCTTTCTTAATAAAAGTATACCAAACCAGCAAACATAATTCTATGTATACAGAAGGATCGTTGTAGCTAAAATATGCTCATCCAATTAGAGAAGAGAAACTTGAGATGGTAAGACCTGAATTGGAGCATTGCTTCAGAAATTAGACAGGAGCTTTCTTATCAAACATCCCAGTGTTGTCACAGGGATTGCACCAGGTGATGCCTCACCTCAGCATTTGATTTTCTTTGAAAACATCTGTTGGATGGGAACCCTGTTCTCTAACTCTACGTTCAGATGCACAGTGGATATGTCAACACAGTGTGGTAGCACATAAGCAGGTCTATTCTAATTGAGTTTTATTCCTGGGTACAGGTTACCAATAGGAACCTTGTTTTCAAGACCCCAGGAGAGGAATAATAGGGTCCAGTATACAAAGTTTTACTTAATTCAGTAAAAACAATGAGCAGGTACAGATAACACTTCTGTTATAGGAAGAACTTAAATCCAGCCACGAATTTAATGTTAATGTCTAGGAGGTCATAACTCCAACCACAGCATTTCAAAATAAAAGATGAATGAAAGCAAGCAATGGTAACTACCCACTTCCTTAAGAGCAAAGAGTTCATAAGTCACAGTTGCAGGATTAAATCTCAAGGCTTCTGTTTGCCACTCTGTTGCTCTTTATACTCTACCACATGTCTTTCATGAATTGTCATGAACTTTCATTTTTAATTTAGGAACTCCATTTTACTTTCCCCAATATAATAAAAAAGGCAAAATGTCACCGAGTTCTCATTTATGTATTTAACTTGAGGCCAATATACCTTTCATCACACACAATTTGGTAGGAATGGAAACAAGATTCCTTTAAATACATGTACACATCCACATAAATAATATGTGACTATTTAATTAAAGTTACAATATACTGATTGATAGGCACTATAATTTCTTTCCCTGTCACATCAACACCCTTAACTCCTTTGAACTCAAGGAAAAGTTCCCCGAAAAAGGAAATGCCTCCCAATGAACATTTCAGCCTTTATGGGAAGTTATTACTATAGGAAAAGGACACCATGTTTATAATGAGAGTTCCTATGTTTTCCAATCCATGGTTTAAAAAAAGAAAAACTTACCTTTGATGTGTGCACATTGGTCAATAAATCTGCTTCGAATGCTTTCATTTCCTCTTCTGAATCTGAGTGAAATCAAAACCACATGTTTACTATATAATCACATATCATATTGAACCTCCAGATTTTAGATATATCTTTTAAAAAATTACTCTTAGATGCATGCTCTTTCCTATATATGCATTCTACTTAAAATAGTAGTCAGGAAAAATATTTTGTAGTTTTATTTTAGACTAAGAGGCAGCCAGAGTAATAGAAGCACTTCTAAGAAAATAAGCACATAATTGTATGGCAAAAGGACTGTTGATGATTTGGAGTTATTTAATCTCTAAATTTCAAAATTAAAAAACTGATTATATCGTATACTAGAAATGTCATCATATGTGCTGCTTAACATTCACCAGCAATAGTTTACATATATAGAATATATGCACACTGGTCTTTTTAAAAGCAGCATCATGAAAAGGTGTGTGCAGACTTTCTAAAGACAAAAACAAAACAGAGAGAATTGCTTACTGATAATTTTAGAATAAATAGGACATTCAGATTTACTTGAGATGCTATTTTACAAAACACACTGTGAAACATGAAAGAATGACTATTATTTGTGTTTGTCTACTTAAAAGAAAATCCAAGTATGTGTACTTAGCAATTTTATAACAGTCCATTAAGGAAATTGCTTAAATAACACTTATGTCCATTAATACATGTATGATAGCATTAAAAATGGATTTCTGATTTTTTAAGATTGTCATTTCCAGTTTCCACTAATGAATATTCTACACACACACACACACACACACACACACACAAAGACTGAAAGGTAATAAAAAAATTAAAGAACACTACAATAAGATGACTTAATTCAAACACACTGACATGTATCTCATAAAGCAAAGCAGAATTTAAAAAGACTCTATCTTCTTTGCACTATACACTCTTATTAAGAAGAAGTGTGGCACTTGGAGAAACCACTTGTTAAATTGTATCTAGGAACTAAATTATACCAGGGATCATTTTCTCCTATTATTTTTAGGGGCACAATCTGTTTTTCAAAAGAAATAAAAATCTCTTTAGGCATTCATGAAAAATTTATCCTGAAATCCCCATAAATTTTGGCTTATCACAGTAAGAACTTTCAAATTTGTATAAATGAAATATTTAATCAATAATCAAGTTTTACTCACATGCTCTAAGTATACCTCTAAGCTCTTGCAATTATTAGATAAAAACATAACTTCAGAAAATGTGGTATTTATCTCATTAAAAAATTTACAAACTCAGGAGTTCAAGGTATTTCAAAAATCAAAAGAATTAAAAATTTTGATAAGATTTGTATCTTCTGCTAGATTAAATTTCATAATTTAAATAAAATCATAGAAGTTTAAATTAAACATTTCAATGTCATATCTACCAGATAAAAAGTATAAGACAGGTTAAACTATTTTTCCAGCATTCAGTCTCTGTTTTCTTTTTCATTTTGATGTGATCATTTAATTATTTTAAAAACTGAAGTATATTGTAGTCACTATAGTTTTGATATTTTTCTAAATTTAAATCTCATTTTTAAGATGAATTATTGATAATTACTTAGAAATATATGGCTTCTCCTTAATTATCACATGCAAAACACTCTAGGTAAATACTTTTAATTAATATAAGAATGCCAATTTTCCAAATATATTTGTATCAACTTAAATGACATGCAAAAAATGAATTAATTAAAAGGATGACTATTATTTGTCACATAAAAATACTATGTGAAGTATATTCTCAAAAAAGGATTTGAAATATTTTTGTATTTTTCTAGAAATAATTGTTTACAAGTAATGCTTCATTTATTTATTAATTAACCATCAATTTTCACATTGTTTCTTAGCGTACACACATTTAAGACACATTATTTGGGGGAGGGAGAAGCCCCTGCCTCCTAAGAGAATGACTGAGACTGAGACAAAGCAATTGAATGGCATGGGTTTTCGTGAAGGCTTCACACTTTGACAGGCACTGCATCTGTACTTCTCATTAGATAGTGACCAGCCTAGTTTAAGTTTTAGGTGTTGTTTTTTTTTTTAATTTTCTCTAGTAATTATATTCCAAAGAAGGACCTGAAGTGTTTCATTAAAATCCCTCTTATTGCCTTGCAGATTGAAAAACAGTAATCTTTTCGTTCTTATAATCATGAAGACAGAGAAAGAAAATAGGCAGCTTCTATCACTAAAAAGCAATTCCAGAATAAGGGAGAAACTCCCCTCCCTGGATACATTAACGTAAGTGGCAACACACTACAAAAAAAAAAGGAAAAAGAAATCACTTCAGGGAGTTATGAGATGCAGCTGAGCTTACCTGAGCACAGACTCCAGGAGGTGAAAGCCAGGAGGATCATGCAGACCAGCTGGATTTTCATTCCTGCCATCATCTCCTTGAGATTCCTAGGCAGCCAAGTTCATAAACGTCAGACAGGCTGAAGGGGGACTCTCTGTGGTGCTTCCTCTTGCCTTCAGCTGATTCTGAAAGCGACTGAAGTATGAGAGTTGCTTTGACCATCCCCTATATATATACATGCATGCAGCAGGATGATGTCATGAGAGCATACAGGGTTTATCTCTTCAGGATGTGCCCTCCCTTCATCTCCATTCCTCCCCCACTTCCTCCTCCTGTTCTCCTTGGCCCCCCTCCTCTGAAAGTGACATCTTCCCTAATTGCAGCTGCTCCTCCAGATTTCTGACACACAGAAGGAGTCATTCCTAAGCAATTCCAAAGAGCACATAGTAGAAAAGAACTTTCAGTACAATTGTTTCCCCATTTCCTCTCATGCCTGGACTCCAAGAAGTTGTCATTTTGATTTTGTGAAGCATGAGATCTGTCATTTCTAGTACCAGGAACATCTCGAGGATGAATGACTGACATTAGTGATTCTTTAGGTTTGGAAGTTCTTAAAGAGTTAGGGTTCTTTTCTGATAGCTCTGATAAAACGTTTCAGTGTTTTGTGGTTTCAAGACTAATATAGGTCTTAGATAACACAAGCTAAAAGAAGGAAAAAGGTAAAAGATCAGCAGAGAATCAGTTGTAATATTGGGGCTAAGCAAAATAATTTAGATTAAGGAAACAATTAAAAAATACTAGTAACCCTAAGGAATGGGATATTATTTCCTAACAAATTGAAGAGTTTGTTTATAATAAGTAACTGGGAGAATAATTTAATTATGTATGCTGACTTTTGATTACTTTTCTTAGGAAAACAATTTCATGGTTTTAAAATCCAACTATATTGTATCACTGATTGCTATTTTGTGATATTTTCCTCTTTTTCTGTCATCTTTGATGCTATATCCTATTCGTTGTATAATCTCCTTCTCACTGGTTTTCACCATTATATTACATTTCTTTCCCTTTTATAGTCATAAAAATGAGACTGAACTTCAAGAAATGAGACAATCCTAAATAACCACCATTCACCAAAGTCACATTTCTAAGAGAGTGCCTTTATGTGTTTCATTGTTACAAAAAATTGCTCAAAATGTCTTTTGTAGTGAAGCAATCCTCTTGCATTAAGTATTTCAGGATACATGGAGTCATCTGCTGTCGGAAATGTGAATATTTGAAGGTAAAGGTGTCAGGCTTGTTCACTCTTTAAATGTATCAATCATATGGTAACAAGCAAGAAAAAAATCTGTATTGATTTCTACAAAGAGTTTATTTATATGGCATATGTCTGTGAGATTAGCTTCTCCATTTTGCCTTAAACTTAAAGAAAGGAATTAATTTGAAACATTCAATAATTATTTAAATTAGCAAAGAGTCATTCATATAATGTAAGGTTTAGGAATTTAATAATAGCTGACGCTTTTATTACTTTTATTTTGCTTTACAAACTTGCATACAACACAATATTAAACATGACTCACTTGAGCAAAGTTTTATATAAAGTCTAATTGGCAAAGAACTGTAAAATATATACATCTGCAATTTTATCTCTTGCCACTAGGGGGAGAAATAGAAGTTTAAAGGCTGTATTTTCGCTTTAACTGATCACAGAATTATGAGGATTTTGCTTAATTGCTTCTCAATATCAGAGCATCTTTTTGATAGAAACCTTTTAAAGCCACTCTTAAGGAAATTACATATTCTTTGCATGACATGTAAATGTGTTGTTTTGTCTTCTTTAGAATTGCAAATACAAAGAATAATCTTTTAAGATGTGTGCAAGAGGCCTAATAGTAAAAAAGGAAGTGTGATTCCTATTTTCAAGTGATTCCTTTAATATGCAGCTAAGGAAAATGTTGACAAAATTTATTTCTAATTAATTAGAAAAAAGGGGACAGAATGAATAAGGAAATTAATTTTGTTTTAAATATATCACTTGAATATTAGTTGTCAATGTGAGAATTATTTTAAATAAAGGATATATTTGAAAAAATGGGGAAATGTCAAATGATTCAAAATCAAATAGGTGCTATGCACTGTTTTTCTTTTGGGGAAAAAAGTATGTGTAACTTTTTGTGGCCTCTAATTGGTATTTTTTAAAAATCTGTTATTCTTTTCTTTTTCAACACCAATGCCTTCAAGCTATAAAAAAAAGTAAATAATTTGTTTTAGAAGATTACATTACCTGTAGATACTTTCAAAAAGTATTCTAGGGCCCTGCCAGTGTGGCTAGTGGTTGAGTGTTGTTGACCCATGCACCAGGAGGTCACTGGTTGAATTCCTGGTCAGGCACATGCCCAGGTTTCAGGCTTAATCCCCAGTAGGGGGCATGCAGGAGGCAGCTGTTGATGATGTTTCTCTCTCATTAATGTTCCTAACACTCTCCCTTTCTCTCTCTAAAAATCAATAAAACATATACAAAAGTATTCTAGGAAGCACCCAAATTATGTCATTAATGCAGGATTTTAGGCACCTTTCTATGGAGATGAGTAAACTATTTTTATTTTAAAGACTTTATGCCTAAAATACTTCTAACTTTTATTTAATTCTTTAAATAACTCATTAAGAGCTTGAACATTACACTTTGATAATCTTCATGTATTGGCCTTCAGTCTGAGGTCAGCATGGAGTGGCTAATTCTAGGTTTTATCTTTGTATTTAGGTAAATAAGTTTATCTGGATGCATATAGATGCAGCATCTCTACCATATATAGATATCTGAGCTTCTACTGTGACTTAATTAGGCATTTATTAGCTAATGACTTAAAATAATCAACAGAGGTACCTAGAGTATTAATTGAAAAGAGTGGTCTGTAAACTTCTTTAATTTGGAGATGGGAAAGCTCAACAACTACTTGATGAATAGTGGTTCTAAAGTTTAGAGACTTCATCACCCCCTTAACAGATTCCCAGTCTCTCCAACCTCTTTATAGCTTAATACCTAAAACTGAAGCAGTCAGTGGGGTTTTACCATTTGGAATCTGCCCTCCATCATCCTTTTGACTTCCTTGTCTCTTGCTTCCCGACCTTCTCTCTCATTTCTATTTTACGGCCTAACCCAAGTAAACTTTTCTAAGTTTGAATACTGAGAGTAGTCTCATCTACGTCTACTATACCGTGTCTGCTAAATGCTCATTCATTTGTGGTAAATTGTGAAGAGAAACAGAAACTGCCACCCCAAAATATGCCTCTTTGGCGTATTGAATATCTTGAGTTGGCTACTTTTAAGAAACAGCAAACACAGAAGAAGTATGAAAACCAGATAAGGCATGTTTACATTAATTAAGCATTTCTAGTTTTGTAAGGGTGTCTTCCTCTCTGTACCTGAATGAGAAGGATGGCTACATCTCTGGAAACTCTTATCAGGGAAGAAGGCGAATCTGCATTACAACCTTTACCTTGTTTAGTGTGCTTTTCTTGGTAACCTCCCATAACTGGCTTTCTCCCACCCCTCACCATTTTCTTTTGTCCTTAGCTGGAGATGGTATTTAAGGTAGTAGATTAGGCCATTTGGGGGAGTTACTCAGTTTTTCTGGGTATCTTCCAATACAGGAGGCATACTTTCTCTTTTTTTTCTCTTGTTAATCTGTCTTTTTATGACAGAGGGGTCTCAAACAAGAACCTAGAAAGGTAGAGAGAAAGTTATTTTTCCTCCCCTACAACTGTAAACTTCTAGAAGTGAAGGACTGCCACTCATTCGTGTACATCCTCTTCTTCCAAGACTTACAATCCTGAAGTGTCAAATATGTATTTACTAAATTGAATCGAAATACTGATTATCTTAAATTTCTAACATATTTTTCCATGTTTCTATTTGCAACCTTGCTTTCAGCCACGTCTCTAATTTCCGTAATTTAAAACTCTTTCTTTTATCATTAATCTTAATATTTGATGTGAGCCTTTAGCTGTCAGTTTTCTCTGCCCTTTCTCTAGTCATTCTTCTCCCCCCTGACTGGATAAGGCAACTTTAAAAAGCTTTTTAAGAACAGAGCCCTGGGATTATGTGCATTCATCTGCTGAGTGCTTAGGATAAACTGTGGGTTTACACCATTCCTCTAAATGAGTCTCTGGTTTGGAACCATAACCCTGATTCATCTGAACAAACAATGATCTTAATCTCTTTGTAAACTCAATTGGTTTTTCTGTTCAATTAAAGTCCATTTTCTAGATGTACAGATAGTTATACGCATGCACACACCACACCCACATATACTCTCTTCCACACGAAATGCATATGACCCAGACCTTGGAGGCTTAGGTAAATATAAACCAAATATCCAATTTCCCAATCTATATGTAATCATGCTTTGCCCATAATCTCTATAAATACCACATCATTTCCCTTTGGCTCTCTCTGTCTCTGCTTTTGCATCTTTATAGGCAATCAACTTGGAAAAACTGATAATAGATTTTTGCAGTTAAAACATTTTGCCACTTTGAATTTTATAACTCCAATTACAACACAAGCTTTGGCTGGGATTCACATGGCAACAAGTTGCCGTATTTAAGGGAAAATGTTCCATGTTGTAGTTATTGCTGATGTCACTTATAATCTTGTTTCTCTAAAAAAACATGCAATGTCCACAAAATTACTACCTACTATGTGTAATGCTCAAGTAATTTTCCATGTAAACCTCATTTTTATAAGACTAAAATAAAAGCATCACGGAAAATAAAACAAAACAAAAACCCAGTTTTCTCTCCTTTTCTCAGTTTTACAAATTAAAGTGCAATAATACAATGAGATGAATTTTTATTGAAATAAAATCCACCCAAATCCACCCTTATTTATGTTGCAATAGCTCTAGTCTAGCCTCTTTACTACCCAAATCAAACAGATGCACTTGAGCTAGCAGGAGCAGATTCAGAGAAACACTTCCTTTATCTTAAGATCTTAGATGTTAAATTCAGAACACAGTAGTTTATATTATTAGCACTTTGTGGTTTTATCCCCCCCCCCCCCGACTTACTAGTAGATTATTTCCCTAGTGACCCTGGCTTTGAATTTTATCTATTCCCTGGCCACCTCTCAATTTGCATCTCTGACCACCCAAATTGTGTAACAATCACACGCTCAGCCGCTGTATTTAAAGGATCATTAGGCAAACTTGCTGCCTAAAATAAATCATTTGATTCCTCCAAACACCTTTCTAAACATAGCCCCCTAATCTAGTGTTCATTTCATCAATTAAAACCATTACTTATTGAATTGCACAAATCCAAAAACTAGAAGCCATTTACATTTTTTCTCTCCTCACCCACCACTTCTAAGCTATGAAAACCCTCAGGAGTGCAGGGCTGCCACTAACATATTTTCCAAATCTAAGAATTTTTCTCATTCCATTAGCATCACCCAGGTACAACACATCATTGTTCCCTGAGCTACAGCAAGAGCCACTTGGGCAGTGTCCCTACCAACAGTCTCGATCCATTTTGATGCAGTTACCACACAGTAGAAAGAGAAGTGTTTTTTAAATGTAGATCTATGCTTATTATTCTGCTTAAAACCCCCTAAAAAGGTTTCCTGTTATATTTAGAGAAAATTCCTGACTGTGGCCTATATTATCCTGAGTGGGTCTTGCCTCCCTCTCTGCAGTCCTATCCCACCATTCTCTCCTGTCTGTGTATTTCAAGTGCACTGGGCTTCAAGCTTTTTTTCAAACATGACATCCCTTGTTCTCAGAGATCTTCAATAAAGACTGTAGTTAGATTACCGTGCAGCAAACACTCATTCCCTGCCTCCTCCAGAGTGGGTGAAATATACTTTCCCATACTTTGACCATGACTTTGGTCATGAGGCTTGCTTTGCCAATGGGATGTTGGCAAACATATGGGAAACAAAGACTTGCAAGGTGTTTGCTGCATGGGGCTTGCCCTCTTTCTCTTCTTCCACTGACCAAAACCTATCCCTGGATGGTCTCCAAATGAGGTAAAACATGAATCAGAGCCAAACTAGCTGTCTTGCAAAACTGCAGTGTAAAGCAGGGTCACCCTGGCTAACTCACAGACTAGGAAGAGGATTAAATGATTAGTTTTAAGTAACTGGGTTTTAGAGTAGTACAGCATTTTTGTGGTCACAGTTGACTGATACAGCCATTATTTAAAAACCCATCCTACTGCTACCCCATTCAATCCCTAGAGTCTTTATTTGTCCTTTTGTGCGTGCCTGTGTGTGTGTGTGTGTGTTTTGTAAGTAAAAGCAGTTTTCTTTGTCTTCTTTCTTCTATTCTAATAATAATAATAATAATAATAATAATAATAATAATAATGTAATGCTGCTCCATAGTAGGCAATCAGTAGATATTGTTAACTGAATGAATTAAGGAACTAATGACATTCTTGATGGTTTTAGGGTAGCTATATCTCACTCACTCTCACAAGAACATTTTTATTCTCCAATCTGTGAACTGTAAAACCCAGGAAGCAAATCTCTTTTGGAGAGATTCCTAGCCAAATGGTATGAGACAATGCCTTCCAAGAAGTATTGAACATCGTTTTGAATGAAAATTGACATTTTGTGTTACCATGAAGGAAAACTGGAAGTATGGTGGTCCTAAAGGCACAGGTTGGCCTTGCCAATTTGGTGAGCCAATCTGTGCAGAAAGAATAGGTAGGGGCAAGTTGCTAGAGGCAGAGGACTAGAGTGAACAATAGAGCATTCTATGTCTAGACACAGCCACCATAACTAATACCACAGGCCTCAGAGTAATCTAAGATTAAACCTGAAATTCATTTACTGCAAACCTACTCTATTACAGGCACCATGCCAGGTTAATTTTATTTCATGTAACATAGCATACTGTGAAGTGGGGTTCACAGAATGATATTTTTCCCATTGTGTAGGTTTTTAAAAAAAGAGTTTTAGAGAGTTTAAATAAGGATAAGGGAACTTAATAAGTAGAGCTTGAATAGCACTAAACGATGCTTTCATTTCTAAAGCAACAGCTAATCTTTGTAATATTAATGCCAGATCCAATGACAAGTCCAAGGAAATCTTGTATTAACATGCTGTGAAAAATATTATGGCAAATAAAGAACAGGTAAATGCTTTTAACCTAAAAGTACACTTAGTAAAAGGCAGGTTGGGTTCTATTCTCAAATTGATTCCAGTTCATCACTTTAACCTTGGCTTGTTTTTATTGTTTGTTTGTTTCTCTTTCCAGGCTTGGGTGTATTACACATATTAAACAAATAAATAAACTGTTTATCTCAGAATCCTTCTTCTTGTTATGTGGCACTGAAATGGGATCTGCACTCATTGAATTATTTTAACTGTGGCGGGAGGTGGAAAAAAATATGAAAGAAGAATCAGAAAGAAAGTGAGGCTGCAGCCCAAGGGAGTCAGTGAGTGGCCTGGGAAAGAGAACAGTTCCCATGTCGTCCTCTAGGTGGAAGCACCAGTATGTATAGAATGAAAATAGACAAGCACTCCTGGGGTACTAGGCCACATTTTAATGTGATCCTAATTCATTAAGCCAAAGAATATTGGAGATGAAAAGGGCTGTGTGGAACACTAGTCTTATACTTTAATTTTACGGAGAAGGACACACAGACATAGATACTCTAAGCGGGTTATAAATTTCCTCTATTTTCTAGTTCTTAATCACATTGGTCTTAACTGCTCCAACTCCAACCTCATTTCTTATCCAGAGAAAGTTTATTCTCTAATATCAGTCAAGCTATTTTGAGAAATCAATTTATCTTCTGTGAGTTGTGTTTTTTGTGTTTTGTTTTGTTTTTTTAAATTAGTAGTATAGCATCTCCACAAGTTGGAAAACATCCAAGAGTATTCATTACTATAAAATAGACTTTTCATTTTGGACAGGCCTCTCTTTTTGGTACTTTTCTGGCTGTTGGCATTATCAGTTTCCATTGCTATCTTTCAATTAAAAAATGTTTAAGGCCCTAAATCGTGATTTCTCTACACATATGATCTTCTGACCCCTTTCACTGTGTAATATTGTCACTTTTTTCTCTCTGTCTCTTCTGACCCTGGAGTCAGATAAACATGGTCATACATCAGGGATCATTATCCAAATGTCTGCAAGGACCAGGCAGATGACATGTCCTATTTTAAGGGGCCATCTGGCTTGCTACTAAACTTCAGATAAATTTTCTCCATGTGGAAACATAGACCCAAGAAGGCAGATATTTCAATTTTTCAGCACTTCTGGAAATTTATTTGAAGAAACCTGCAATACTAATTCAAATGAATATATGTGTTCCTGTGTTTATTGCAGCATAATTACAACAGCCAAGATCTGGAAACAGCCTAAGTGCCCACCAGTAGACGAGTAGATAAAAAATAGAATACTACGTGGAATACTATAGGCTGTAAGAAAGAAGGAAATCTTACCTTTTGCAACAGCATGGATGGACCTGGAAGGTGTTATGCTAAGTGAAATAAGCCAGTCAGGGAAAACCAGGTACCATATGATTTCACTCATATGTGGAATCTAATGAACAAAATGAACTAACAAGCAAAATAGTGATAGACTCATAGATAGAAAGCAAGTTGGCAGCTGGGGATGGAGGTTGGGGTGTTGGTGTGTGGTAGGTAGAGAGATTGAACAAAAAAGGAAGAAAAGAAAAAAACCTAATGGACACAGACAACAGTGTGGTGATTAGGGGGGGAATGAAAGAGGGTATGGGGGGTAAATGGTGATAGAGACTTGACGTGGGGTGGTGACACACAATATGGTGTACAGATAATGTTTTGTAGAATTGTGGACCTGAAACTTGTGTATAATTTTGTAAACCAATGTCACCTCAATAAATTTAATCCAAAGGGGAGGGGGAAGCATTTTTCAGAAATTCCGATATTTATGAAAATGTCACAATATTTAGATGCAAATATTTAGCTCGGTTAAAAAAAACACTCAGCAGACAAATGGAAATGTATGTGTATTAAATTCATCTTTAAGATTTACCATTTTGCTAGTCCCTGGTTTAAATACCATCCCTATTACTTTCTACTTTGAAGCATTATATTTTATCTTTCTGGGGCTCTTTCATCATCTGTAATATAAAAATAATAATCACTGTCTAAAAATAGTAATATTGATTATTTTTATTCCTATATGGTCACATACATCACAAAGCGTGTAAGTAACAGCACTCAATAAATGTTAGCTTGTGCATCTAATTGTAAGCTATTCTCACTCCTCCCATTTGTTCTTATTTTCCCATTTTCTTTGTATTTTACATTTATATCTTAGTCTTTTTAAATTATTTAAGTATCTGTTCATAAAATCCTATATCAGACTCCATCTCAAAGATTCTATGTGAACATTATCCTTCTCCTGCCTCACCAAAGTTGAACATTCTTTGGCCTCTTTGCATTCCAATTTTGAGGTCTTTAAATGATAGCCCAACATATAACATTTGTCCCTATGTAGCTTGTTTTTTAATTGAAGAATAATTTATGAAAGACAAAGATCCCTAAATGTAAAGATTGAGTTTTGACAAATGTTTGAATTTGTGTAATTCAAACCCTAATAAAGTTGTAGATTATTTTCTCAAGCATATTTCCATTGAATTCCTCTGATATCATAGGCAAACATTTAATTTTGCTTATTCTTGTTCTTTATATAAATGGAATCAAACATTGTGTACTTTTTTTGCAAGTGTGTACTGTTGTTCAATTGAATGCTTTGAGATTGATTTTTATTATTGCATATATCAGCAGTTTGTAGCTCTTTATTCCAGAGTATTATTCTATGGTAGAAATATGCTATAATTTAGTTTATAGTATACATCTGTGGGATGGACATTGTGTTTTTTTACTTTGGAGCTATTATGAGTAAACCTCTTATGAACATTCAGATATAAGTATTTCCTGTACATATAATTTCATTATTCCTCTAGAAATACCTGCAGTGAAAATACTGAGTTATAGGGTAGGTAGGTGCTTAACTTCAAAAGAAATTGTCAGTTTCCTATGTGGTGGTACCATTTTAAAATCCCACCAGGGAAGGGGAGGAGAAGAGAGTAACCAAAGAATTTATATGGGCACAGACAATAGTGCAGTGAAGGACTGGGGAAGGGGCAGGAGCTGGATGGAGGGGGTCAATTGGAGGAAAATGGGGACATCTGTAATACTTATGACAATAGAGATACATTTTAGAAAATAAAATAAAATCCCACCAGTAATATCCTCACTAATATTTGGTGTTGCTATTCGTTTGAAATTTAGCCATTATACTGGGTGTTAAGCATTTTCTGATTTTAATTTGATTTATTTTGATGACTAATGATGTTGAATTCTTTCATGTACAGAGTGGACATTCTTATATTTTTCTTTGGAAAGTGTTTGTTTTGGTCTTTATTCATTTTTAATTGGCTGATTTGTCATTTTCTGGTTGCATTATGAAGTTTCTTTGGCAAAATATATGTATTGGAAATATTATCTCCCAGTTTGCAACTTGTGTCTTTTTATAAGACTGTCTTTCGTTGAGTAAGAGATTTTGAGTTTGATGAAATTTAATTGTATCACTTTATTCTTTCTGGTTAGTGCTCTTAATATTCTAAGGAATCTTTGCTTCAATGTCATGAAAATGTTCCTTCATATTTGCTTTTAGGAGCTTTCTAAATTTAGCTTTTAAATTTATATTTGTAAAACATCTCAAGTTGTTTTTTATGAATGCTGTAGAGGTCCAGATTCAAATTGGCCTTTTGATACTCAGTTGCTCAAGCATCATTTGTTAGGAATTGCTTCAACCTTGGGAGACCAAATGGGAGATAATTGATATCTTCAAAATATTGAGTCTTCAATGTTGTATATTCTCCACTTATTTAGGTCTTTAAAAATTTAACTTCTCATTGCACAAATGTTTCAGCTAAGGGTCTGTTTTAGTACATTTTATTTTTTAATTGCTTATTGTTAGCATATAGACACCAGAGAGATGTTTGCATAGTATCCCTGTGTCCTGAAATTTTACTAAATTCACTTACCAGATCTACTAGCTTTTGGTATATTCCTTAAGTTATTCTACCTGAACAATCATACTATCTGTCAATAAAAACACTTTTATTTGTTCCTTCTCAACTTTTAATCATTTGTGTCCTTGGTTTTTTTTTGTTTGTTTGTTTGTTTGTTGTTGTTTTTTTCCTAATTGAATTTTCTAGGACCTCCAGTACAAAGTTGAATAAAAGTGGAGAGTAGAAATTCCTACCCTATTCCTGACATTAATGAGAGGAGTTCAATATTTCACTATTAAGTTTTATGCTAACTCAAAGTTTTTTCTTCTTTTTCTCATTTTCTGAGAGTTGTCATCTTTAATGGGTATTTAATTTTGTCAAATACTTTTTCTACATTTATTAACCCATTGTATGCCATAAGCGTCTGTAGATCCAAGTGGCGGACCTTCCTCACACACCATGTGCATCTATAAAAAAAAAAAAAAATCTTTCCCTAAGTGGCAGCCCTGACCAACTTTAAAATAATTTTTCATGAGAATTTTCAGCTGAAAATCTTCAAGAACACCCGAATTGTGAGTAATATATTTATTTTTGTAATATTCATTGCAAACTAATTTTTTAAATTAAATTCAAAATATCGTTGGGATGGTTTCTGTTTTTGACGCATGGCAGTTAACTGGTTAAGGTATCATATGAATTTTTCTATTAATATGTTGAATTATCATTGACTTTTAAGATTAAAAAATCAACATTTTGTTGCTGGAATAAACCTCACTATATCTTGTCTTGTTATCCTTTTAATAAATGTTTGGTTTGCTTTGCTTATAGTTTGTTAAGTATTATTTTCAAGTCTTTTCATGAGAGATAATGGTCTGTAATTTTCCTGGAATACATTTGACTAATTTGGTATCAGGATTATTCTGACCTCATATAATAAGGTGGAGGGTAATATATCCTCTTCTATCTTTTGAAAAGTTTGTATAACATTGGTACTATTGTTTTAACTGTGCTTAGAATCTACAGTGAAAACACCTCAGCCTGGTGAAAAAGTTTGAGCTTTTGAAAAATTTTAAAGTAAATCTAGTCCTATTTAAATGTTCTATTTATTTTATCTAATTTAGTTTTATTCTAAAAATAATCACAAAGTATGATAGAAGGGTCATCTGTGCTTATTTGTAAGTCTTTTCATTTGTGTCTACAAAATGTTGAGCAGTTAACACACATTATTTAAGACATAGGTAGTTAACTGTTTAAATGAACATAAATGTTAAGACTGATTCATCCCAATAATTGTCTTTCATTGTGAGCATGCTAGGAAGCTGACTACTAATTCTGACAATATGATCATAATACCAATTGAGAAGCTGCTTCAGTAAGTATCCCACTATTTTTAAACATATATATCCCGACTGGATAAATCATTGTTTTAGTGACTAGTGTATTTCAATGAATTTCAGTATATTAGTTAAGTTATTAAACTCATTCATATGTATTTCTTCATATTTATTATTTTTATTATTTGGAGCATTCTTTTCATTGCTAGAGTTGTTTGTATTTTCCTTTATTCTTGATCAATTTGTTAGAAATTTTTCAGTTCCATTTATCTTTTCAAAAAATACTTTTGATTTTGTTTTATCATTTGTTTTATTTTATTGATTTTTCAGTCTTATCATTATTATGACTTTCTTTTACTTACTTTTGATTTAAATTATTCTTCCTCTTTATATTCTTTAGGTTATGCTTAGAACAATGATTTCAAACTTTTTCTCTTTTGTAATATAAATATGTAAATCTATAAATTTCCATCAACTCATGGTTTTAGCTGTTTTCCACTACTTTTTGATAAATTGTGTTTTCATAAACCTGTATTTTAAATTATTTTTTAAATTTCCTTGTAAACTTTAATTTGATCCACAAAGTCCTGGATCCCACCCCTTAAGTTTCAGATTCAGTGGGTCAGGTAGGGGTCAGAAAATTAGCATTTCCAACAAGTTGATACATGATTTCTGCTGTTATTGTTCTAAGAGCCAGACATGAGGGACCACTGCTCTCAGACATGGTTCTTAATCTTAAGGTGTGGCCTTTCTAAGCTTCTTCACTCTAGCAGTTTGGAAATCCAATTTCTTCCAGCACCTGGCTACTTCTAGAATTTCTGTTCTGCTTCTGTTGTTCCAACAATTACTCTGTTGAGGCCTGTGGAGTCAAGCCTTGTGTTTAGTCAAATATCTGAAGAACCACTCTGCAGATGTCTGAGGCTCCTTCTCTGTGCAATTCCCTCATCTCCGCTACCTGTGCCACCGAATACAGCAGGCTCAGCAGTTCCAAAATAGGATCAGTGTTTTCTTGCCCAGCAAGGCTCAGTCTTCTTTGTGGGGTTTTCCTCCTTGTGCTGCAGTTTGAAAAGTGCCCAGGCAGAAAATCAGGGTGAATGTGGGACTCAGCTTGTAAGTTTTCCTTTATCCAGGAACTATAGTTATATGCTGTGCTTTCCCCAAAGCCCAAAAAGAGTTGTTTAATATATTTTATCCTATTTTGTTGATTTTTAGGGCTGGAAGGTAAACCTAATAGCCATTACTATGTTGTGGCCAGAACTAGAATTCTACATACTTCATTATTGCAACTCCTTACCCTCAACTGAATGAAAGATATTCTCTCAAATGGCTAGTTGTTGTTTGTTTCTTCCAATTCTCACTTACCACTCTCCAATTCCTGCTCTGAATATAAATTACACAGCAAAGTATTTAATATTTTGAATTCAGTTAAATGAGTCCATCAATGAATCAGAAATAACTCTCTAAGTAACACTTAGAATGAAACAAGGTAAATGGCAACAAACAACCTGATATATTTTTTAAAAATCTGTTTTGGGTGTATTCATTCATTTTTAATTCATTTAAAAATTTATTTACATTTACATTTATTAATCTATTTACATTTATCGAATACTTACATTTTGAAAGCTCAGAACTAAAGATGGAGGATTGGACAGTGAATAAGAGAGACATCATTCTTTTATTATGGTTTGGAGAAATAGTCTGAAAGAAAAATTTCATTGTGAAAAAAAGAACATCTCAAAGCCTAGATGCCAACTCTTCTCTTTGGTTGACATTTATCTTGATGAGTTCAGCATGGTTTAGGATCCAGAAAAAAATCTTTGTCAACTAATTCATGATAACTGAACGTGCCAGAAAGTAAAGTACTTTAAATATTTTTAATTGATTTTAGAGAGAGAGAAAGGGAGAGGGAGAGATAGAAACAGTGATGAGAAACATCAACATTGATCGGCTGCCTCTTGCATGTCCCCTGCTGGAGATCCGGCCCAAAACCCAGGCATATGCCCTGAGCAGGAATCAAGCCAGTGACCTCCTGGTGCATGGGTCAGTTCTCAACCACTAAGCCATACTGGCTGGGCAAGAGTAAAGTACTTTAATCAGATTATAAATTTCTCAATTTATATTCAGACCTCTAACTACCACAGTGTCTGCTCTCATCCCCTCAGGCCAAGACATTCTTTCATTGTACACAGATCTATTATAATTAGGAATTGTTTTGTGAGAATGACATCAGCACCAAGACTCTTGAATGATAAGAATGGTTCCTGGCACCAGGCTCCGAATTGCTTCATCTTCACAGCAATAAGAGTTAATGTTTATTAAGCCACTACTTTCTCACAGAATTTCAATGTCTTATCATACACTTTTAATCCGTATTTTACAAATAGAAACACTGAGGCACAGAGAGCTTGAGTAACTAGTAAGTGGTAGAGCTGGAATTCAAACACATAAAGACTCATTCAAGAATTCTAGTTCTCAGCCACTCTGTTATAGTGCTATGCAGAGTCCAAGACAGCAAGATCTGATATATTGATTCTTGAGATGATAGTACATGCATTGAGGTGGCCTCAACATGTCACTTATTTCTATCTATTTTTCTATGTTTCAGTGGCTACCTAATGTCGCATTAACTAAAATATTATTTCTTTAGGGATGATAATGAATTCAACCATATTTCAGTGAAGTTTGTCAGGTGGCTTTGAATAAGTCTTTTCAATCCACTGTTATAAATTTATAGGGAGCTGTCAACCTGGTGCACTGTGGGTAGTGTCTGCATTCAGAATTATTATATTTGGCTTTGGCATTTTAAAAAAAAGTAATTTGTTGCTCTGTGTTTCATATGGCAAGGTTTCACATTTTAAAAAGTTCAGATTTTCACAGGTTCTCTTGAAAAAGAATTTGAGAATTTAGAAATGATGGACCCACATTCCACATAGTGGCAATCTGCTAGAGCTATCCACGTTACTCCATTAGCATCACCTGCTTAACATTTTCAGGCAGTTTTCAGTAGCAATCCTGGACATGTGGTTTAGCTTGAAAGAAAATAATTACTGATATCATTTCATTAAATTGTACATGAATACTTAATTTAATATTCATTGAGTTATTTATCATTGGAGTGCATTATTTATTTAAGCATTCTGCTATTAAAATACATGAAAAATATTGCTTTCTTTGAGAAGCAACCTATTGTAATTTTTAAGAGTATGGTTTTGAAACTCTGTTCTGCTACTTAGTAGCTTTGTGATCTCAAGGAAGTTATTTCACTTCCCTGCATCCCAGTTTCCCTTATCTAGAAAACGGTGATTAAAAAAATAAGCCTATCTGGCCTGGCCAGTGTGTTCAGAGGTTAGAGCATCGTCCTGTGCACCCAAGTGTGAAGTGTCATGGGTTAGGTTCCAGTCAAGGGCACATTCCTGGGTTGTAGGTTCCATCCCTCGCCTGCTCAGGTCACATGTTGGAGGCAACCAATGGATGTGACTCTCTCACATTGATGTTTCTCTCTTTTTCTCTCTTCCCTGTCTCTCTCTTCTCCTACCCCTCTCCTTTCCCCTGTCTCCGAAAATCAATGGAAAAAATACCCTAGGGTGAGGTTTTTTTAAAAAATGAACCTATCTCATAGACTCTTATAAGGATTAAGGAAGTCCCTGACGAATAATGTGTTTTTCACTACTGTACACAATGATACAAAGTGCACCTTTTTGGACATTTACATATACTCCTTTAGGTGGATCTTTTTGAAGTAGAACCACTGAGTTAGACATGTGTATTAAACATTTATAGATAGTATATTGGAAAATTATTCTCCGGAGTGTTTTAATTAAATATCCTATATAATAAAAGCCTAGGTGGCATCACACCCTTGCACAACGCCCTCAAATGACACCTTGCGTGACGTCATCACAAGATGACCACCACAAGATGGCCGCCCTCACATCATCACAAGATGGCCACCACAAGATGGCCATCAGGGGAGGGCAGATGGGGGCCATCAGGCTGGCAGGGGAGGGCAGTTGGGGATGACCAGGCTGGCAGGGAAGGGCAGTTGGGGGCAAGATCAGGCCAGCAGGGGAGGGCAGTTGGGGATGACCAGGCCTGCAAGGGAGGGCAGTTGGGGGTGATCAGGTCATCAGAGGAGGGCAGCTGAGGGCGAGCAGGCCATCAGGGGACGGCAGTTGGGGGCAATTGGGCTGGCAGGGGAGGGAAGTTGGGGTGATCAGGTTGGCAGGGAGGGGAGTTGGAGGTGATTGGGCTGGCAGGGGAGCAGTTAGGCATCGATCAGTCTGGCAGGGGAGTGGTTAGGGGATGATCAGGCTGGCAGGCAGGAGAGCAGTTAGGAGCCAACAGTTCCGGATTGTGAGAGGGATATCCGATTGCCGGTTTAAGCCCAATCCCTGCCGGCAGTCGGACATCTCCCAAGGGGTCCCAGATTAGCGAGGGTACAGGCTGGGCTGAGGGACAACCCCCCCGCACTGAGCCTCTAGTTCACCAACAATGTATGCCCTGATAAATAATTACTTTTTAAAATTTGGCCAATCTACTATTTAAGAATTGTCTGGGTTTTTTGCTTGTTTGTTTATTTGTTGTTTGTTTTGTTTTGTTTTTGCATTTCTCTGATATCTAGTGAGTTGAATTGTGATAGTTATTTAACGCTGTATGATACTGTGATTTATAATAAGAAACACATACTTGGTCTTTGTCCCCATTTGTGGCACGGAGAGCTAAAAACCCTTGGAATTTCCTAAGTGAGAGAGTAATAAATGTGTCTTTTGTTATATGAATGAGGTAGATTTTGGACCCCACCTAAGGATGGGGGGCTGGCTATCAGGAACCAACTGTGTGATTAGCGGGTTGGGACTTTCCATCTCCCAGCCCTCACCTCCAGCGAGGGGAGAGGAGCTGAAGACTGAATTCACTCACCAATGACGAATGATTGAATTGTCATGCCTATGTAATTCAGGCTCCTTAAACCCCCAAAGAACAGGGTTCAGAGAGCTTCTGGGTTGGTGGACACGTGGAAATGTGGGGAGAGTGGTGCGTTCTGAGAGGGCTTGGGAGCTCTGCACCTTTTCCCCAACCCTTGCCCTATGCATCGCTCCCATCTGGTGTTCCTGAGTTATATCCATTTTATAATAAAACAGGGATCTAGTAAGTAAAATGTTTGTCTGAGCCACTCCAACAAATTAATTGAACCTGAGGAGGGGTCATGGGAACTTCTGATTTATAGCCATTCAGTCAGAAGTACAGGTACCAACCTGGATTATTAATGGAAACTAAAATTGGGGTGTGTAGGAGGTGGCAGTCTTATAGGACCGAACCCTTCACCCATGGGATCTGGTGCTATCTCCATGTAGACAGTCTCAGAATTGAGCTGAATTATTAGAATATCCAGGGGTGTCTGGAGCACTGCTTTCCCTTTACCCAACAGTTTGGAATTGTGATTAGGATACAAACACTTTATGTAACAATTTATCCCAAAACTTAACAGCTAAAAACCATTTATTAACTCAGGCAGTTTATAAGAGGCAAGAATCTGGGAGCAGCTTTGCTGGGTGGTTGTGTCTCAAGGTCTCTAATGAGCTCTCAGCCAAGCTGTTGGCAGGGATGCAGTGTTTGAAGGGGCTGGGTGTCCCTTCTACGCTCACGCCATGTGGCCGTTGACAGTAGGCTTCACTTACTCACCATGTGGACTCTCCATAGATAGCTTTCAACATGACTTTCCCCAGAGCGAGACTGAAGCTACAGTCTTTTTATAATCTAATATTAAAAAACATCATAACTTCTGCCATTATGTGTTATAAACAAGTCACTAAGTCTACCCTACTGCTATTCATGAGAAGTGTGTCACTAAGACCTGTCTACACTCTAGGAGAGGGGATTAAGCTTCACCTATTGCATAGAAGAATCTGTGGACACAGTTTTAACACGTCAGCACTGAGCTTCTTTAATCCTTCTGTGGATTGCCTGTTCACAAGCGTGACCATTTTTTAATGGTAATATTTAGGACTTCACTACATATGAAAATCTACAAGATCTAAGCCACTATATTGGGTGACAATATAGCCACCTTTTTTATGTTTCTCCCATCAATCACTTGAGTAAATGCCTATATCCTCCAGTGAATACCTGAAATGAGGATAGTACTAAACCCTATATGCACTGGTTTTTGTTTTTGTTTTCCCTATACATACATACCACCTCTCTTGGGCAAATCCGAACTGCCAGCATCACTGTTCTTGTGCTTCAGGATCATTAGTAAGTCAAATAAATGTTACTTGAACATAAGCACTGTGATTCTATGACAGTCAGTCTGATAACAGAGGTGGCTACTGAGTGACTGAGGGTGGTGGTGTATACAGTGAGGACACTCTGGACAAAGGGACGATTCACGTCCCAGGCAGGATGGATCAGGACAGTATGACATTTCATCACTCTACTTAGAAAGGCACCAATTTATAACATGAATTGATTATTTCTAGAATTTTCCATTTAATGTTTTCAGACCATTGTTGACCATGTGTATGAAACATCAGAAAACAAAGCAATGAATAAGGGGGGACTACAGCATTCATCAGAAAATCTAATATTACTTCTCCCTCTCTCCTTCATTTTCCTCTTTATTTATAAAACAAATCAGTTCTGCTTACAGAGAATATGGGAAGGGAATTTTTTAAAAATGAAAAGTTTACTTGCAGTTGTAGCTTTTAAAATTTATTTTAAGAATAGTTTAGTGGGTTTTAGAGAGAGAGAAAGGGAGAGGGACAGAGAGAAACATCAATGATGTGAGTGCACAGCATCCATTGGCTGCCTCCTGCACACCCCCTACCAGGGATCAAAGCCACAACCTGGTCACTGCCCTTGACCAAGAATCGAACCAGCAACCTCCTGGTGCCTGGGACGAGTGCCCAACCAACTGAATCATACTGGTCAGGGCTGCAGTTATAGCTTTTTAGCTGCCCTTGTTTCTATTGCTCTCACAGGTTCCAATTTGAAAATCTGCATTCATAAAATCAGATCTGTGCCCACTTATCTAACAAGCTTAGATCCCTGCAAGTGAAGAAATGGCAGCGTTGAGGGTCACACATTTCTTTCTGACCTACACTAACAAACTTAGCTAGAATTTGGAAATTTATGGTGGCTGCATCTTGAAAATGTCTGAGAATGAGTCGTCCCTCATACGGCTGCAGGTTTGTCCATAGAACCCTAGTGAGAAAGATGCAACCTGTAAACTTGCTTACAGTTGTATTCAAATCACCCTTAGCAACCCTGGTATCCTTTCAATCCAGAATGGCACTTTTAGCCATTGAGAAATTCTTTAACATTGAATCTCAAAGGGAAGGTGTGGACTGAGATCCATGAACTTCCCAGGAGGCTCCCAATCCAGGTGCAAATTTGCCTGCCAGTTCTCTCAGAAGACAGAGGTATTAAAGAAGGTAGTGATTTTCCCAAAGAGCAAAAGGTACTGTGATGTTCTTCAAGAAAAATTAGTCCAAGTTCATATGTTTCATATTATTGGTGTATTAGTCTACTCAGGCTATAATAAAGACAAAACAACAACAACAAAAAAAATCACACACCACAGATTGGGTGTCTTAAGCAACAGAAATTCACTTTCTCAAAGTTCTTGGGGCTAGAAATCATTCATCAAGATGCTGGTAAATTCAGTTTATGGTGAGAACTCTCATTCTGGTTTTAAACTGTTGCCTTCTCTGTATCTGCATGGCCTTTTCTCTGTGTGTCCTCGTGTGTCCTCGGTGAGAGAGAGCTCTGCTATCTCTTTCTCTTGTTATAAGGATATCAGTGCTATGGGATCAGGGACCTGCCCTTATGACTTCATTTAACCTCAACTAAACAACTCCCTAAATGCCCTCCAAATACAGTAACATTGGGAGTCAGAGCTTCAACATATTAATTTTGGTGGGACTGTTTAGTTCATAACAATTGATATTAGTGCTTTGATAAATATGAGACTAATCTGTTCTTTGTATTCTAAGGAAAGATAGCTGGTAGTGGGGTGAACTAAAATTATATTCACTAAATTGTTAATAATTTTATTTTATTTTATTTTTTAAACTGTATTTTATTGATGTTTTACAGAGAGGAAGGGAGAGGGATCGACAGTTAGAAACATCGATGAGAGAGAAACATCGATCAGCTGCCTCCTGCACACCCCCTAACTGGGGATGTGCCCGCAACCAAGGTACATGCCCTTGACTGGAATCGAACCTGGGACCCTTGAGTCCGCAGGCCGATGCTCTATCCACTGAGCAAAACCGGTTAGGGTATAAATTGTTAATAATTTTTAAAAAGAAAACAATTCTAAAGCTATTTAATTAAATATCAATTAAAAGCCATGTTCGTGACTGTATTGTAATTCTAAATCATTATTGTTGTTAACATCTATAAATAATAGTAGCAATGATAACAGCTACTTTTCAGTTATTTTAGTTTTCCTCAACTCTCCTAAGTCGATTTAATTGCTTTTCTCCCCATATTAGCACTCTATGCATAACTATATTATAATTGTTTTTTCAATTCAATTCAAGCTCTTTGAAAGCCAGTACTGTGCCATTCAGCCTTTGAATAGTAGGCTTTTAATTCAGTACCTGAAAACTCTAGCATTTGAAACAATGTTTATTGTGTCAAAGAACTAATGAGTTTCAATTCAATGTGTTTGTTAAACATGAACCAAACATAAATTGTAAAGAATATGATTAGTAAATTTATTAAGATTATGTTTGTATCTTTTTAACATTAATAATTTAACTATTTTAACCTTTATTAAAAATCAACAACATTTGTTATTATTACTACAGTTTAATTTGAATCACTCACATAAAGCACTTCAGAGGTAAAAGACAGATTTAAGGCTCTTATTTTTGGTATTAGTAATATTTGAGGTAAACCTCAAAGTCTTAAACCAATAAATGATTGTTTTTTAACATTTTTTAAAGCTCTGAATTGAATGATATTCTATTTCTTTTTTTGCTGTACAGATGTAGACTCTTTTTTAATATTTACTGATAATATTTATAACTTAGTCGGAGCCAAAGACTAACCATCAACTTGTAATAATTCTAGCACTTTCATGTGTGAGTAGTTAAGGAGGTAGGACAAAAAGAGGTGGCCCTAATTCTTCTAGAAACAATCCATTCCAGCAAAATAATTTTTCATACATAGCCCCAAATAGTCAGGAAATGCTGGGAAATGGAGCTAACATTTATTGATTACATATTATGTACTTGGAATGTTGTGTATGTTACCTATTATAATTTTCAAAAACCATCATATTAAGTATGAATTCTATCATTGGAGGTTAGTTAGAAAATTAAGGGTCAGAGAGTTTAAAGAACTCAATGTCCCAATGTCACACAGCTAGTAAATAACAGAGGCCAAATTCAAATTCAGATGTTAGATTCCAGAACTCATGATCTAGGTCAGTAGGAGTATATTGCATGGCAGTAGTTCAGCATAAGATCTTTTTCTAAGGGGAGGAAATGTTGACAGAGAGTTTTCTATTACCAGTATATTTATATACACATAATTTACATCACTCATAAGATAGGACATATTAAACAGCTTTCCCTTTACTCAGCCTTTCTCCCTTGGCAATATGTATCACATCTCTGACTTTTTTTTCCTCCACTTACTTTATACACAGAAAGTGTGTCTTTTGTCTCTGTACTCTTCCAGGTAGCTATATATTGGCAAACTAGCTAATGTCAAATCTTATATGACTTAATTCTTCTTGGTCCATGTCCTTCTGTATTTTCCACCATGCCAATAAGTTTAGAAGCCTGAAAACTCTATTTCTGAGACACTTTGCCAAGCTAGTAGCTTAAGTGCCAACTTCTCTTAAGTTATGACATTGAGAAATATGGGCAGAAGTTTTGAAAGTGGGAGGATCTGAGGGATTTACAAATATTGACCCAGCAGCATTGGAGTACACGCTGCAGGGTTTTGCCAGGAGCACCCTGAAGTTTTAACAGGTGTGGTTGGTCAAAGAAGTTTCCCCAGCAGCTGAGAAGCTGTTGCTGGCTCATGGCTTTCAGTATGGTAGCAGCTTCCTGGTATTCTGCTTTTGTTTCTCTATTCCTTTCAACACCTTTGTAAATAACTCTCTGCACCAAACCTTGCTTCGCTTCAACTACCTAAAGTGGTGTTTAATGCCAAGACTAGAAACATGGTGTCAGCTTTTCTTTCCTTATCCATTCCATACTTTTTAAAGAGACTTCCACATTTTAAAATTATTACTAGTGTTTGGCACATTAAAACTTAAAGAGTAAATTTCTAGTAATCATACATCACATCTACACTAATAAAAGACAAACATGCAAATTGACTGTACCTTCACTATGCCTTAAGCCATGCCCACCAGCACATCAGAGCAACTATATGCAAATTAACCCAACCAAGATGGCGGCTGGCAGCCACGGAGCTGGAGCAAGCAAGAGGCTTGGTTGCTCCAGTGATGGAGGAAGCCAAGCTTCTTGCCTGCCCTGGCCGGCTCTGAGCTCCACTCAAGGCAACAAAGTTTCAATTATAGAAGATAAATAAACCCCAGATACCTGCTTTCAGCCGGCCATGGCCACAAAGCTGGAGTGAGCAGGAGGCTTGGGTTGCCCCTGGTGATGGAGGAAGCCAAGCTTCCTGCCTGCCCTGGCCGGCTCTGAGCTCCACTCACGGCTACAAAGTTTCAATTATAGAAGGTAAATAAATCCCAGAAATAAAAAAGAAAAAAAAGAAAAAAAGGAGAGGCTGGGAGCTTCCACCACCGGGAGGCATAGCCAGCCTGAAAACGGCTCTCAACCCCTCACCCAGACTGGCCAGGCACCCCAGTGGGGAACCCCCACTCTAAAGGGGGTGTGGCCAGCCTGAAAACAGCCATCAGCCCCTCACCCAGGCTGACCAAACCTCCATGGGGTGAGGGTCCCCACTGGAGCGGGGGGGGGCTTGACCAGCCTGCAAACACCCATCATCCCCTCACCCAGGCTGGCCAGGCACCCCAGCAGGACCCCCACCCTGGTCCGGGACACCCTTCAGGGCAAACCAGCTGGCCCCCACCTGTGCACCAGGCCTCTATCCTATATAATAAAAGGGTAATATGCAAATTGACCCTAACAGCAGAACCACTGGAAATGACTGGTCACTATGACACACACTGACCACCAGGGGGCAGATACTCAATGTAGGAGCTGCCCCCTGGTGGTCAGTGCACTCCCACAGGGGAGCTCTGCTCAGCCACAAGCCAGGCTGATGGCTACCAGCACAGCGGTGGTGGTGGGAGCTTCTCCCGCCTCCTCTGCAGCACTAAGGATGTCCAACTGCAGCTTAGGTCTGCTCCCTGCTGGTAAGTGGACATCCCCTGAGGCTATATCTGATTGCCAGATTGGGCCTGATCCCCCAGGGAACAGGCCTAAGCCAGCAGTTGGTCATCCTCCAAGGGGTCCCAGACTGCAAGAGGGCACAGGCTGAGGTGAGGGACCCCCTCCCCCGAGTGCACAAATTTTGTGCACCGGGCCTCTAGTCCTATATAATAAAGAGGTAATATGCAAATTGATCCTCATGCCTTCACAACACAAGATGGCTGTCCCCATGTTGTCACAAGATGGCCATTAGGGGAGGGCAGTTGGGGGCAACTAGGCCTGCAGGGAAGGGGAGTTGGGGGGGACCAGGCCTGCAAGGGAGGGCAGTTGTGGGTGATTGGACCTGCAGGGGAGGGCTGTTAAGGGCCATTGGGCTGGTAGGAGAGGGCAGTTGGGTGCAATTGGGCTGGCAGGGGAGGGCAGTTGGGGGGAGCAGGCCGGCAGGGGAGCAGTTAGAGGGTGATCAGGCTGGCAGGCAGAAGGGGTTAGGTGCAATCAGGCAGGCAGGCCGGCGAGTGGTTAGGAGCCAGCAGTCCCAGATTGTAAGAGAGATGTCCAAAATTGGAGAGGGTGCAGGCTGGGCTGAGGGACACCTCCCCCTCCCACCCCAAAGCACGAATTTCATTCAGCAGCCCTCTAGTATCTTTATAAGACTATTTTTAAAAATCTGCTGTTGCTTCATGAGTCCATCAAAATTCTTTTCACTGAATTAAAACTATTTTTAAAAATTACTTATTGTTTAATATATTACATATAGTATTAATAAGTCTCCTTAATCCCCCATTGACTTCTCCCTAGCCACCCCCAACCCCCACACATTCCGTCACCCCCCTAGTGTCTATGTCCATTGGTTATGCTTATATGCATGCATAAAAGTCCTTTGGTTGATCTCTTACCCCGCCCCCGCCTCCGCTGCCTTCCCATTGAAATTTGACGGTCTGTTTGATGCTTCTTTGTCTCTGAATCTATTTTTGCTCATCAGTTTATGTTGTTTATTACATTCCATAAACGAGTGAGATCATGTGATATTTATCTTTCTCTGACTGGCTAATTTCACTTACCATAATGCTCTCCTGGTTCATCCATGCTGTTGTGAATGGTAAGAATTCTTTCTTTTTTACAGGAGTGTAGTTTATACTGTGTAGATGTACCATTGTTTTCTAATCCACTCATCTGCTGATGGAAACTTAGGCCGTTTCCAAATCTTAGCTATGTTGAATTGTGCTGCTATGAACATAGGGGTGCATATATCCTTTCTAATTGGTGTTTCTAGTTTCTTGGGATATATTCCTAGAAGTGGGATCACTGGGTCAAATGGGAGTTCCATTTTTAATTTTTTGAGGAAATTCCATACTGTTTTCCACAGAGGCTGCACCAGTCTGCATTCCCACCAGTTATTTTCTTTATTTATAAACTATAAAATACAGGTCATTTTGGTCTGTGAGATTAAACCCAAGTCATTTAAATGCTTGCATATAGAATGATCATATACATTTATACAATTTAAAAAGAATGCTGAATTGGGAGAATTGTGTTTCAAGCCTACTACTGTGTGGTTGGCAATTAATTTATTCTGATGTCCTTAGCAGGAAACCTTGCATGGATGAATTCTAAGGTCTGTTTTAAGTCCCTAGGTTTTTATTTTGTTCTACTTTACAAGTTAACTAAAAAGCTATATGTGAGTTATTAACATAGTTGATAAAGTCTGTCCTTGGTTCTCCTCTATGCTAACACATGCCCTTGAGCAAGTGCATTTATCTCTGAGTCTTGTGTTCTTCATTTCTATAATGAGAGATTTTACATAGAGGGTATTTATGTTTTTCACCTACTCTAAAATTATCTTTTGTTCCAGTTTGATTTCATTGTTTTGAGTAATAGTAAAATCATCACCTAATTCTTAATGTCAACTTTTTAATTGATAAAATTAAAATAATGCCTTTCCTTTTTAAAAGTATGTTTTTATTGATTTTAAGGACAGAGGAAGAGAGGGGGAGAGAGAAAAACATCCACGAGAGAGAGAAACATCCATTGGCTGCCTCCTGCATACCCTCTACTGAGGATGAAGCCTGGGAATTAAGCCTGCAACCAAACAGGCAACATTTTTTAAATATATTTTTATTGATTTCAGAGAGGAAGGGAGAGGGAATGAGGGATAGAAACATCAATGATGAGAGACAATCATTGACCGGCTGCCTCCTGCACCCCCTACACTGGGGATCAAGCCTGAAACCTGGGCATATGCCCTGACCCAGAATCGAACTGTGAACTCCTCTTTCATAGGTCAATGCTCAACTACTGAGCCACGCCAGCCGGGCAAACAGGCAACCTTTTGGTGCATGGGACCACACCCAGCCAATTAAGCCACAGCAGCCAGTGCTGAAATAAAATTTTCTTTTCTGCTAGCAATATTGGGATCAAATGAGATATTAGATATAAAAATACCTTGTGTAAACATTATTATATAATAATATGATTTTATTATTTAGTACTGTAGATGATGTCTATTTGACAGCGTTTAATCATATGCACACATTTGATTTTATTAAACTATCTGTGTTTCACAACACTTTTTTGAAGGTGAGTGATTAATAGTAGTAGTCACCCTTATAGGGATTTGCCAATTTATCTCTTTAGAGTTAATAAATGTCATTGCTATGAAGTGAAGAAATCTGGACTTTTATTTAGGACACAGGTATCTAGCTAACACCCAACCTGTCAGCTATTCAAATATTGGTTAATTAGTTAAAAGCCTATTGAAGCTGGATGACTAATTAGACACATGATTATATAAGGCCTACAAAAGCTTAGGAGTGGCATTCTAAACTTTTTTGGAAAATCGAAAGGACATTGCCACCATAACATCTCTGCGTCTGGGCTTTTCCTAACATTCAAGATAATTATTTTTTCCACGCTCAAACCTCTTAGAGAAATTAGTTCACTACTCGTGATACCTACGTCCAGTATTTACAAGATCCTGTGAGAAAAGTCACATCCATTCCCATTTTAAGACATGATTTATTTTACTATGAGAAAAATTAAGGTAGGAAAAAACTTCAGAAGGTAGCTTCTCATTGGAATAATAATAATAATAGCAACTCTGGAATTCAGTCTAACTTTTTATACTCCACTAACTCTCTTGTGGTTTTCTACCTTCTTCTATGAACAGCTCCGTTCTGCATGGTGCCCTTTTGCTAAATCATGATGGTCCAAAAATTCTCATTTAAATTTTGATCCTACTTTTCTGGCTAGTGTTAATTATTTGTGAGTTCTCTACTGTCCAAACAAAACAGATTTTGTATCTTGCTATTATTTTCCTTAATTAAGCATGGACTTTTGAGTAAATCAGATAAACTGATTATTACAACAAGCTGTGTAGTATGTTATTCCCTCACAAATTACCATATAAGTGGTAATAGAATAGCTCAGAATCAAGTAACTGTGTGTAATCAAAGATCTAGAATCTTAGATCTGCTATTCTTTTCATGCAGGCCCTGGGGAAAACTGGCTTTTACCAGTACAGATGCGTATGATAATTATACCACTAAGCCAGTTTTATCATTACTATGTGAAGAGTAAATTTCTAGTAATAAGAAAAAACATCTGTACAAGACACTATTTTTTTTAAAGAAAAAAAATCCCCTTTGACTTACTTTTGATGGAAAATGAGAATGCATTTTTATTAGTTTCTTCATTTTGCAGATCAGAAAACTCAGACAGGTTAAGGATTTTATTCAAGATCTCTACTAGGAAGTGGCAGAGCTGTGACATGCATCCAGTCTATGTAGCTCCAAAACGAATGCTCTTACCTCCTGTGTTATAGGGGTTGGGGCCTTACATCTCTCATCCCGCACAGAGCAGTGTCACATGGGCTCCCTTGCCACGCCCTGACCTGCTGATCCAGGTTGTTGATGTTATTGTTGGGAAAGACAGTAAAAGGCAGAAAGATCCCAGAATGTCAGGACCATTTTAACAGTTGGAACAGAAGCTGGGATGGGTGGGCAGCTGAAGATCATGTGCTCGTAACACTGATGAAAATCGAAGATTATCGAATAAATTAGCAAGAAAAGCTGCAGCTCACATAAACACAAAAAGAAGGGAGAAGCGCTGCAGGTTACCTGATGTCGATTCTGTCGTTAAAAGCCTCCCCTTAGAAGAAAACGAGAAAAGTGATGAGAACTCCATAAGCACTTCCGCTGGGACAGTAGTGGAGAAAAGGATGAAGCAACACATGAAGAAAGTGACCTGCAGAAGAGACTGACGTGAAGGAAGAACTGGAGCCGAACACACAGAGGCAGACGGAAGAAGGAGCAATGACTAGACATCCCTGGCGTCCTGAGGAAGCTGGAGGACGATTGCTATTATATCAACAGGAGGAAAGAGTTAGTGAAACTTCCATGCCAAACCAACACCTTAACTGTATTGGATTCCAAACTGAAGCGTTTTGCTAACAGTGCATCTTGTCAGCCGATGAGAGGCCTCGCGTCAGCAGGCTGCCACAGCCAACACGATGTGCATTGTATCCCAGCAGAACAGAACGCTGACCTTTGTAAGGAGATGGTGGTGGATTAAGGATAACCTTTGGTTATACTCTTCCACTGGCTTTGCCGTATCCATAGGAGCAAGGTCAGTATATAAAGGTGACGTCCCTATTTTTCCTTCTGATTAAGAAAAGTGCCACAAACATTAATAAGAAACAGGATGAGCTCTCTCCAAGCCCACCTTTGTTGAACCCGTCTACCCCTTAGTCCATGGAGAGTCAGCCCAGCACAGGTGAACCGGGCTCCCCCAAAAGGTAGGAAGCTGAGCCAGAAGCCATGCAGTCTCTGTGGCGGTCGGTCCACACATCACTCTGCCAAAAGTCTTAGTGACTTGTTATCTCAGTCCAGGCACCTGCAGCAGGACACAGCAGGACATGTCCGCCATCACATCCTGCACCTAGAGAGGAAGACACCTGTGCCTAGCAGATCATCCCCACCTGTTCCCATGGCCCCTAATGAGGAAGGGAGTGTGGTGTGTGCCAGCTTTGATGTCAGAAGATCTAATAAAATAAACAAGGTCTTCTCCCTGAGACTTGTACCTGACAGTTGCCCTCCAGGTGACCTGTGGCCTCCACCTCTTCCATTTATGGAGCACAACACTTTCGGTTGTTTGTGAGGGTTCCAAAAATCCTTGGAAAGATGTCCTTTTCTGAGGAGAATCTGAAGGCTTTCCTGGAGCACTTTGATCTCTTTCAGCACACTCTTTCAGAGGCTCTCCTAGGGTCCCAGGGTCCCAGAGTCCGCCAGTGTCGCTGCCTGGGGGCACACCACAGCACCAAGAGCCCCATGGCGATTTACTAAAGTTCCCGTGGCTCTGGAAGAACAGCCTCTCTGCCCGGCTCTGCACTCTAGGTTCCCAGTGGGGAACTGGGGAAAGAGTGGGAGATATGATGTCCATCCCGGGGGGAGCTCGAGCGGAGGGCCCAGTTATTTGAATTATTACATACCGTAGTTACTTCTGTTAAGGAGTACTTCCTTTGTGCTTGAACAGCCTCCAACATCTGACCGTAGCCACTGTACGCATCATCTGTGATGGTGGGAAAAGAGCAGCTATGTTCCCAGTGAAATGTTTATGAAAATGTATATAGGTTACCAGTGGTCGGCAAACTGCGGCTCGCGAGCCACATGCGGCTCTTTGGCCCCTTGAGTGTGGCTCTTCCTAAGCCTTAGGAGTACCCTAATTAAGTTAATAACAATGTACCTACCTATATAGTTTAAGTTTAAAAAACCTGGCTCTCAAAAGAAATTTCAATCGTTGTACTGTTGATATTTGGCTCTGTTGACTAATGAGTTTGCCGACCACTTGTTACCTCAGCCCAGGCGCCTGCAGCAGGACACAACCGTTAGGCTGTTTCAGTACACGTTGGAGTTGTTAGCAATAACCACAGTTTTTAGTTACTTGTTACCACTAGTAAAATTGTGTTGCAAACTGTTTTCATTCTTATGATGACACTGAGCAACTCTAACAAATTTTAGTTTTCCCTGGAAACTGCAAAAGTAGTCCAAAATTATGTTAGAGGGAATTGATATCGAAGGCAAAAGAAAATTTGCAGCTATACATTTGCTTGTTACAGTTTCTTTTCTGTAAAACTTTATTTTGATGATGTAATAAAAGCATTGCTTGAGTTGTTTCAGATTTTACAGCTGTACTTCATTATGTAATATTATGGTTCCCATTCTGTAAAATGTTAATATTTTAATGTTCTGAATAAAGCAGAGACCTCCTCCCCAGAAGCAAAAAGGGTTTTCTATGAGAACACATGTTTTAATGTATTAACCTTGTTTGGCTTTTGTGATAAACTCAAGCATAGATTAAGTATTCTCATTTGTGAAAAATATTCATTCACTTTTTTTTCCTATCAAGTGTAATGTCTCATTTCCATGTTGATTTTTCACATTAATTTAAATGTATAAGAAAATACACCTTTTCTATATATTTTGGTTGAGCTTCATACTCATAAATGAGTAAAAGGACACTTTATGTTCTACCATCAAAACTTATTTTATGCATTTTTATATTTTAAGAAGGTGGAGATTTTATGGAATCTTTCTTCTACAAAGATTTCCTGTTGACTCAGAAAAGAACAATACATTCTGAATTTTTAAAGTATAAGTTTTAAAAATCTGAAATGTATGAATCTCATACAAATGTATAGTAGGCAAGTAACAGAGATTGGGTAATTTTATTAATGAGGAATGCAGCAGAAGTATAAAGCTGTTCAAAAGAGGATAGAAAAGAGTGCTATCCTATATAATAAAAGGGTAGTATGCAAATTGACCAAATGGTGGAATGACCAGTTGCTATGACACACACTGACCACCAGGGGGAAGACGCTCAACACAGGAGCTGCCCTCAGCCCACAGGGCCTGATCGCCTGATGGCCAACAGGAAACCAGGGGTGGGTGGCAGCAGATGCGGGCAGTGCCAGGTCAAGGCCTCTGCCCCGCCAGTCACCCCACACACAGGGGGTGACTGGCATTGGGGGACAGGGCTGGTGAGCAGGCGGGAAGGGCCCACCTCTTGGTCCCTCCCCCTGACCAATTGGTGATGTTCTACAGGGCAATAAAACCATAACCTTTTGAGTTATAATTCTACTAGACAAAAATCATTTGTATTGCACCCAAATAAAAAATAATTTGCAACTCACTCTTTTGTTTTTCAATTTAACATCTAATTTTTCAGAGTATGGGCCTAACTAATAGTAAAAAGTAAGTTTAAAAAAAATGCCTTTTTCCAAAGAAGTGAATCATCTTTGGGAGGAACTATGCAATGTTCCAAGATATCACTGCAAAGACATGCAGTCAGAGTTGGCCTATAATCCCTGTTTTAAAAAAAATTAGTACTTTGTCTAATACTCTGTGTCAACACTTGTACACAATATTTTATCTAGTTCTCAAATGAATATCAATAAATATAGGCCTTTATATGAAACTCTGATTATTTCCTTATGAGAATCAACTTGAATAAAAGAGTTTAAATATTTTGAAGGTTATTGATGTACATAGCCAGATTCATTTCTATCAGGGATATTATCAATCTGTACTACTCATGTAGAGTAGTATACTCTGACCATCATACTGACAGACTTGAGCATCATCATTTTTAAAAATCAGGCAATTAGATAGATACAAAATGAAATCTCTTTTTCAGTTACCTATACAGTATCTGGTTACTAGTAAAGTTGATTTTTTTAAAAAACATGGTTTTGTTCTTTTCTTTTAAAATTGTTATTTGCTTACTTTTCTATTTAGATGTTAGTGCCCATGTTGTGAGTCCTTTTAGCTTTTAATGTCTGAGGGACATTAACCCTGTGTTTTAATTCTTACACATCAAAGAGCTTGTCATGAACAGTATTAATAGAATATTTTATGTGAGGAATAACAACATCATAAATGAGACTCATTTGAGCTAACTTGAAACTCAACATAAGATTATACTAATAAAGATGTAATGTTTCCTCTTGTTCCATTAAAATTCCTTTATTGAAAAATGTTTTATATGAAAACTGTCTGTACAAATAATCTTAATAAGGGTGGAGAACCGAAACTACAGGAAACAGGTATTTGTAAATACAAAATTCTTTGCAAATTGATGTTAGGCATTATATTAATAAGTAAACAGTATAGCTTTAGGTGATTGTGTTTAGAACAACTTAGAATAACTGGGTAATCATCCACAATAGTTTAAATCAAAAATTTTTGTGATGTGCTTGTAAAATAAAATCAAGAACTGAAACTGATGTATACCCAAGATGGATATTATATATATATATATATATATATATATATATATGGCATATCCAAGTACATTAAAAATAATAACATATTTTAAATAATATATAAATTGCATATATGTATATATAGATAGAGAGCTATACAATATAGAGGACTAGAGAAGAATTATGATGGTAGACATTGGAGGAAAATTTTGAGCTCTGTAGAATCCTTTATAAATCAGTTCATATAAAAGGATAGTCATTTTTTGGTCCCTTTTTTTTTGTTGTTTGATGTTGTTGAGGATGAGGCTAGAGCTCCCAAAGAAAGTGTGAACCATCATGCTCTCCGCCAGGGTCCAGAGACCCACTAGCCTAAAGTGTGATTTCCAGTGAACCTACTGGTACAGTCCCTTTGACTTCTTTCCCTGTCTCCCTTTGCTGAGGAAGCCAATGATTAGATGCTTTGCGCCAGGAGTGGGAGGAGGGGCAGGAGGGAGGGATTAGGGAGAGGAAATCCTAGAAAAAAATATGCTGGGAAAACTCAGCAGGCCCTCATCTCCGCACAGCGCTTTCCCACGCCTTCGTGGGGCGCAGGAGAGCTCAGGGGGCACTACGCTGGCTGCCCGGGCCCTGGGTTCGAGCTAGCTTGGGACCCGGTGATGCCTGCCTACCCCTCGACCTCCACTGCACACTTGAAGTTCCCTAAAGTCCTCCAGGCGCGTCCTGTCACTGTCCTAGTTGAATGAGGGGCGGGAACAAACATGTGGCTCTTCCTTCAAACTCCCAGACCCCCAAAGGCCCAGGAAATGCCCAAGGTGAGCTAGGGCAGGCTTAAACCCTGGGAAGTCGGACTGCAAACCCCGACTGGTTCCCAGGCCGGTGCTGAGGTCAGGAGCCCTTTGCCGCTTCACCTTTCGGAAGGTGACCTGGAAGAGTGTGAGGAGTGGCGTTGGGGCCGCTCTGAGAAGCGGGAACCGGGGGGCTGAGATCCCGGGGAAGTCTGTGACCACCCGCACTGCGTCTCCAGCTGCGCTCCTCCCCCGCACGCTTCCCGGCACCGGCACCCCGGGCAGGGGATTTCGGTGTGGAATCCGCAGGCAGAGTTCTGGGCCCTCACTCCCACTTGCCAGATCAGATGGTTTTCACCGACTGGAGCTGCTGGGAGGTGGGGGTATTCACTGTTAATCCTTTTATGTGTGTTCAGCTCACCTTGTGTGGTTGGGTGTGGAAAGGAGGGAGGGGGGTTTCCAAACCAAGTGGAATTCTCATTCCATGGGCATGAACCTGCCCGCGGGGTTGGCAGTTCTTAAAGTTTAGCAAGTCTGCAAATAAGTACAGAACACAATAGAGTCCCCCTCCCTTCCTCTCCCTTTTTTTTTTTTTTTCTTTTCCTGCTTCCAAATGCTTTCTTCGAGGCTGAAGCTGGGCAGGTCTCCAAAGGTGCAGCAGCCACAACAATCCCGCAGTTCAAAGTTAAGCAGCAGTTGCACAACTTCCAGCAGTTCCCTTCGCCTGCTGCTAATGAGCTGAAAGCCAGGGACATCTAAGGAGGTGAGCAGGAAGCTTCCAGTCCGCCTCCCTTCATCAGAGACACCCGGCACTCCTGCCTCCCATCCTCAGATAACTTTGAGATTAAGTCCTTGCTCTTCAATTGCCTGGCGACCATGGCTCCCTTTGGAAGAAACTTGCTCAAGACTCGGCATAAAAATAGGTAAAGTCCGACGTATGTGTGCTCTGGAGTTTGTGTGAAAGTATGTGATTTGTTGCAGTTGGGTTCTGGTGAAAATTGTTCTTTGGGGGCAGAGCTCTAGGGAGTGAGGTCTTGTATTTGTACTTAACTGGCGAGGATATTGTTTCAGAACCAGTGACTGCAGTGGCCAGGGCAAGGATCGCTGAAAATAATGATTTTTTTTTTAACTCATTTCCCTCCGCATTTGGCCAGTCATTGTACCACAATATCACCAAAATTTCTCTTTGTGTTGCTTTACATATTTGAGAGTAGTAGGCTAGCAAGTTTCATTTTGTTTTAGACAAAAATTTAATGTGTTTTTGGAAGAGTTAAATTATTATGAATACATAAGTAAAATTAATTAACCACTAATTAGAATGAAAAACACAGCTGCTGATACAATCCTGAAACAATGCTTTGGCTCTCCTTAAAGTAGGGCAGTCCTGAAACTTGAAAAGTTCCTGAAGGGAAAATACTCTGTAGAGAAACTTTTCATGAACTGGTTCTTTAGCAAATGTTTCAGAACTTAAGGTGGTTTTAGGAGGATTCAAACAGCTGTCCTCCTTAATCCTTACTATTAATATTTTACTTTGATTTGATTTCCTTTGCACTTTCAAGCCTGTAATGCCCATAGTGTAAATAATTTCTCTTTATCTCAGTCTCTCCCTCCATCTCTCCCTTCTCTCTCTCTCTCTCTCTCTCTCTCTCTCTCTCTCTCTCTCAGATTTTTTGAGACAATATGTGTGTTTCAGTCCTATTAAATGTTTTATTAACACCTTCAGTGTTACATCTCTATGCCAAAAATGTGAGAATAATTTTATACATGGGCTTTACTTTTTAATATATTTATTTTGGCATAAAGGCTTTTCCACAACTCTTCTCTCAGTCATGCCTGTTTGTACTTGTAATTTACTTGTGTAAATTTAAAAGCATACAATTAGATGGTAGGAAATGATACAATTATTTTAAAGTGTCTGCATAACAATATGGGAGTGATACCACTTTAAAGTAAATCTCCATAGTTTAATTTGTATATGAATGTCTATTTGAAACATTCTGTTTTTAACTCATTCCAAATATATTCATGATTCAGTTGACTAAGTTTGCTTAAGAAACTAAAACAGCAATAATTTATACTATAAAATTTTCTGAACGTTTTATTTGCTAATAACTTACAATATACCACAAGTATGGTATATCTGGTAATTGGTAAAACTGTGTTAAATAAATGTGTTTGGGTATTATTAAAAAAATGTTAGTGATGGTTATCAAAAATAGGTTTGTATCTTATACATGCAAAATATTCTAAAATACTCCCCTTTTCAAAATAAAATCCTTACTACTTTTTAATTATTCAGTAGTATTATTTATGAGTATGTTTTTTTTTAAATGCTATCAAAATATATAGAAATTTCTTTGGGAAAGTTGATGGTTTTATAAGACAAGATATATTTCTGGCATACTGATATTTTGAATACTTCCCAGGTAGTTCAGGATTGTTGTTCGCATGCGCGTGTGTTTGTCTTTTGTTTTTTTATTATAAATTCAAGAATTCTGTCATTGGTATGCTAAATAACAGTGCAATAAG
The DNA here is from genome assembly GCF_000147115.1 of Myotis lucifugus. Lineage (NCBI taxonomy): Eukaryota > Metazoa > Chordata > Mammalia > Chiroptera > Vespertilionidae > Myotis > Myotis lucifugus. The sequence goes on along the minus strand of NW_005871057.1, from coordinate 8,866,665 downwards.
GCTTTGCACACACCCCTCTGAGTTTCCCTCAAGGGAATACGTGTCCACTTTCATTACCTCAGTTTTGCTACTGCTCCATCTACTCTGCCCATAAAACTAATTTTTGTTCAAGGAGGTGAGTATAGAAACATTTTTAATATAACATTTTCTATGCAAAATTATGAAAAAGTGGAAAGAACAATAAAAAATGAGGAGTTTCATAGTATTTCAAGTTTCTCTGAGTAAATGGAATTGGGCTCCAAAAGGTGATGCTTTATTATGAATGTGTTTTCGCAAAGGTGGTAAGTGATATTTTCCTCTTATAATTGAGAGCTTCTGTTTACAGGTTTGTATTTTTCTAACCCTTAAGAAAAATTTAAACCACAGTGGTAGTCGAGTCTGTAAAAATAGGGGTATTTCAAACTAAGCAGTAAATAAGCCATATAGAGTATTGAAATATAATTATTTTGTATTATTTTTTCCAGTGTTTAGTATTGCTATTGATGATATATTTTTATTTTCTTCTGTTTCATTTTTCCACCTGTTTCTCTCTTATTCCCCTCCCCCACCTTCCTCCCTTCCACTCTCTCTAAAAATCAATGGAGAAAATATCCCTGGGTGAGGATTAACAAAAAACAAGAAAAAACCTGGTTGATGTTTGATATAATGCAAAACCCAGGGAAATAGACAAATAATTATATGGGTTTGGACACAAAGTTAATCTTACCCTACCAGATCATCTTCTAAATTTAAAAAAATAATTAAAAAATTTTAGGAAACAGTATGCAGGAAATTTGAGAATAAAATATATGGTCACAAAATGATTGTCTTTGGGCCAGCAAACTTTTTATTCTTTTCAGTTCTATGTTGCATATAAATAAAAGAAGTGGAGCCAATATAAAATTATTTGCTTACAATCAGAATTAATCTTTAACAGTTTTCAAACTCATTAGTATTTAATAGCGAGAGTAATTTTCAGAAGAGCTTTTAGTGTCAGAAGATGGGTCGTTTACTTTGGTTCCAGAATAATAGAATATTCTGTGACTGAATCCTAAAGATCCATGAAGACCTTATGCAACTTCTTGTTCAACATGAAGAATAAAAATGTTGGAGATTCTAGATATTTTCTTTTCAATAAACTAAGATTCTGAAAGTGCTTTCTAAAAGTCACTAGATAGATATTGTTTCTCATATAAAAGCCAAAGAAGCAAATAGTGAGGCCGACTTGACTTGGCATTCATATGGACATTTAGTAATGGGATTTAGATTATTAGCCTTTTCAAATATTCACATAGGTTCCATTTGTGATCCTGATCATTTTTATAGTAGATTTGATGGTCAAAATAATGATTGTTTTAAAAAATATTGCTACTAAATAGCAACCAGCAACTTTTTTAAAAGTTCAGAGAAGTAGAATGCCACTAGTAAAGCTTTTAGGGATACTTGGTTGTGAGTTGTGATTCCTTGGGGTTTTCATTAATAAAATTTGAGGTCAGAGAGTTGCTTGGACCTTTTGCTAAACTTAGCTAGAAGCAGAAAATTGTCATAGTAAAGCAGCATCCCATATGTTTATTTGCAATTTAAAATAGAATATTTATTTAGGTGATTTGTAAAAGGAAATTAACAGTGATTATGATAGGATCTAATCTGGTTAACATGGCCTTATAATTATTGTTAAGCACTAGTTAGTCCACTCTTGACTTTCCTTTGGCTTTCCCTATACCTATGGATATATGTCTATCACAGGTCATAAGAAATATTGTCATAATATCAACTTGAAATTAAAAGTCTCCAAAAATGTTCTTGTAATAAATATATTAGAAAAAAAATACAGCTATCTTGTTTATAGTTGATACATAAAATCTGCATTTAAACTTGCTTTTGAATCAATTAGAACATATCTGCCAAGCTTTTTAAAACCAGGTGCTTTATATTGCTCCCATAAGTACATCATGCCATGAATGCTTCATCAGAAGGAATAATTAAGTTTTGTGGTTAGAAGAATTAAGTTTTGCTGGCAGGATAGATATTTTCCCTTTGTAATTAGAAGTATGGTAATTCGTGAATTCTGCAGAATGGGAAGTTATTATGTAATGTTTTGTTTGACCTACGATGAATATTTAAAATGGCTCCAAAACTGGATTGAGAAATGCCAGATATTTGAGTATGAACATCTTCTTAGTTCCCAGGAGTTCCTGAAAGAAAACTCCCTGAATACCTGGTAACTTAAGTAGTTACTAGTTGGCAGCAGACAGCCCATTCAGAACAATGAATGGAATGCTCTATTCCTGGCAAAAATATCCTGAGAACAGTAGCAGTGGTGAAATTGAGCTCTAGGTTAAATCTTGAATTGTTACTCAAACAACTATAAGCCAACTTAAAATCCACTACATAAGATGTGTTATTATGCCCTGTACTAATTCATGAAGCATTAAGGTATAAAGCTCTTAAATGGATTTTTTTGAAAAAAACGTTATAAAAATGCTGTAGCTGGCTAACGATTTTATTTACAAGGAAATTTGATAGTAGCTTTAAGTAATTCACAGAACGTGGCTCTCTTTATTTTAATTCTGAAGGTGGAAGAAAGTTGAAGTGGGTGCATGAGTTTACCTCTTTCAGGTGCATGTGGATTCCAGTTCTGGAAAAGCCATCTCTTTGTCTCTAGCTTATTAGTTTTCTGAAGTGAGGCAATAATCTGCACCAGGTACATGTGAAAGTCAAAAGTTCAGCATACTTCTGTGTTCCAATATTTTTTAATGTATGTTTGCTTAGGAGTTTTTAAAGACATCTTTTTGGCTAAATAAATATACACAACACATATACTACTGATTTCTCAAGAATCAATTATTTAAAATATATTTTGATTCCATTCCTGTGGAGCCTGTTGTAATACTACTTTTTAGAGGAAGTTTGCATAGTTGTTGATTATAAAGTAAAGCAATTACTAATGTGAATAGTCATGCAGGGGTAAAGTTATTACTTTATGTGAATTGAATAGAGCCTTGGGAAGATGCTTAGCACTGGCAAGATATTTTAAGGATAAGGATAATCAATGAGAATTAAATATGCTGACAAAGAAAATTATCCTGAAAGGCTTATATCTGCAGACTATAAAGCCCTCTTGTTTTGTGTGTGTGTGTGTGTGTGTGTGTGTGTGTTTTATAAATTAAGTAACTGAAAATAGCTATAAAAATTCTCATTGAGTATAGGCTTAGTGAGAGCAGGACTTTATCTTGTTTTTTTCTAGGTAACTAGTGAATAGGTGCTCAGTAAATATTTGTTGATTGAATAAATGGATTCAATATATACTCTCCAAATACAGCTGATCTCTGTACAGAACTTGGGTCACAGCAATAGAGCAGTATGTTTGATGCATGGGCAACTTAAAGAATGAATCTAGAAATTCAAGGTTGACTTCTTTTTTTTCTTTGTGTTTTTTTTTTTTGCATTTGAATGAGTAGTAGTTCAAAATATGTAACTATTTAAATTTTTTAAATAATGTTTTTAATTTGTCCTTCTCGTTGAAAGTATTGCAGATGTTCCCCCCCTTTTCTTTTCCCCATTGACCCCCTCCAATCCATACCCACTCCTCCCAGGCCTTCACTTCACTATTGTCTGTGTCCATGGACTATGCATATCTATATTTATATTTATAAAAGTCAAGTGACCAGAATGACCAGAATGACCAGAACATCTGTTCGCTATGACACACACTGCGGCTGGCCAACCAACCTGATCAGCAACTCCCCCACCAGTGGTGGGGCCAGCTGACTCCCCACAGCCCCCCCTTGGCCGGCCCAGCCCCCATTGGGCCCTGATCAGGGGCAGGGCTGGCGGCCAACCTCCCATAGCCCTTCTCCCCGGCCGTGCATGAATTCATGCACCAGGCCTCTAGTCCGACATAATAAAAGGCTAATATGCAAATAGACTGAATGGCGGAACAACCAAACAACCGGTCACTATGACATGTGCTGACCACCAGGGGGCACACACGGAACATGGAAGGCGTCAGCATCAGGCGGCAGAGCGCAGAACATGGTGGGCATTGGTTGTGGTGGGATTATGGAGCAGGTGAGCAGGGGTGCCAGGCCAAGGTGGGGCACCGGTTGCTGTTATCCAGGCAAGCCTCTGGTGATTACTAAAAATTCTTTGCTCCCGTGCACCGTGGTCCCATCCAACGTTCACACGTGCTGCCAGCACTGGCTCTGCTCGCACCTGCTGCCGACACCAGAGCCGCCATTCGCACCTGCTGCCGGTGCCCGGCGCTGGCCCCGCTCGCTCAGGACTGTCAGCGGGTGCAAGCAGCAATTGCCAGCTTCAATTGCCCCTCAGGGCTTCTCCAGCTCCCTCTGCTCCTGAGGGGCAATTGGGGCTGGCAGCTGCCACTCACACCACTGCTGGCGCTGGCCCCAATCGCTCCGCACCATCAGCAGGTGTGAGCAGGGCTGGCGTCATCAGTGCGTGGGAGCTGCAGAGGCGGGAGCAGGGCTGCGAGCAGACAGGGGACTGGAGGCCATAACAGGAGGGGCCTGGCATGGGCACAGAGGATGGGCCGAGCCCCACCCCTGTGCCCACCGCAGCCTCACGGCCCACAGTTCCTTTCAAGGTTCACAAATTCTTGCAGTGGGTCCCTAGTGTGCATATAAGTTCTTTGGTTGATCTCTCCCCCACCTACTCATCCACACACAGTCTTCCCTCTGATATTCCACAGTCTGTTCCATGCTTCTATGTCCCTGCATCTATTTTGTTCATCAATTTATTTTGTTCATTAGGTTCACCTCTTTATATCTCTGATCCTAGGCTCAACACCTCCTTTCCGTCAAATGGTGAAGGGTTATATCTGACAAAAATGCTGTAAAAGATATTTTAGAAATATGGCTTGGCTTTTGGTAGCAAACAAAACAAGGTAACACATTCTTCACCAGTGATACTCGTATTCAACTTTATCTCCTTGAACACAACTGAGTATGTGTGAGTGAGGTTTGGCAGACAATGGTGGATGGCTACTCTATACACCACTGCTAAATGTGAGCATTTTCTCTTTCTTTTTAGATAAGAGCGAAATATGATTGTGAAACATTTATTTTCTCACATGAAATGATAATTTATGCTCTTTGTATAAGATAATCACAGTTATGAGACAAAGGGAAAATGTTAGGAAGAAAAATATCTTGATTAAGAGTTCCAGCTTTTTATTTACATAGACCTTAGGTCATATCTCAGATATGCTATTACTAATTGTATGCCCTGTGGCAAATACTTAATCTTTCTAATACAACAACAACATGTAAAGGTAAATCCAAGTTTGATAATTAGAGGACGTGCTCTTTAAGGAAATAATACACAATTATGAATAAAAATATTGCTAAGGTCATTCTGGGGTCTTGGAAGGCCACTGTGCAAATAAGGCAGCCCTTATACTTAAGTTTCATTAGTTTCAGGGTAAATCCACCTCTGCTAATACTTTTTATAACATGATGTGCCAAGAATTGCTTTAAATAATTTACATAATATTTAAAATAATGCTGTGAAGAAGGAGCTATTATTTTCTCTATTCTACATTTGAGGCAATAAAGACACAGAGGAGTGCAACAATTAAGTGGCAGAGGCAGGATTTAAATTCATGCTTTTAACCATTGTGGTATATGGCTTATTTTGGACTAAATTTTGTCATCTCTAAAATAGACTTAATCCTAAACCATCAAGAAATCTGATTTTATGTTAAAGACAATGCAATACTAGGAGATAATAAAATCTCAATAAGTACTTATTCCTTGTTCAGTCCTGTTGGATTAAAAATGCTACTTAATACTTAAACATGGTGTGATATTTTGGGTTTTGAAATGTCAATCTTGACACTCTAAAACTTCTGTATCACCACTGATTTCCTCCTTGGATATAGAGAAGTCGATTATAAATTAATTAATAAAATTAAAAATGAATCTATAAATGTTATATAAAACTATCTCTGAATCCTGATGAAAATATGAATTCTGACATTTTTTAGGTTTAATCCTCACACTTTTTTGAGCCAAATTTTAAGACCATTAATGATTTTGCAATGCATAACATAGTTAAGGGATATTTCCTTATTGTTTTTGTGAAGTTTTGATAAAAAGAAGGGATACATAATTTAAATATTTTAACCTTACCTTTAATAAAAAGAGAGATTGAATATTTAAGGTCCCTTTAATGTCTAAGCTTCTATAATTCTAAAGAACCCTCTGCAAATTAGAGTTTAATTCTCTTGTCCCCTTTGCTTACCTTTTCAAGATAACTTTAGAAAATAGAATTATAAGAAGAAATTTATTTTAATGTGATTTCATTTTACCTAAGACATGTGATGCATTGTCACATAGCCTCCACCATGAAAGGTAGCATTATGGTAAAAGTCAAATGTGTTTATTTCTACTTATAATCACATGTGATTAGTTTATAAATTATTTTATCTAAAATATCTAAGAATTATTGAGTATTTGCTATCTGCTAACCATAATTTTAAATTTAGTAATACAAATACATGAATTTTATGAGTAGTTATCTTTTTTAAAAAATTCCTTAGAGTAGTTATCTTTTTTATTACATTTCTTTAGTACTGGTAAACTCTGGATTTGGTATTGTACCAGACATGCAAAGACACACCTCCATTCCTAAGAGATTAAACTCTTAATTGAGAAAACAGCATTATAGTTCAAATCTCATGAATGAACTTATTTTTAATTCACTTTCATGGGAGACTACCTTTGACAGGGTAGATAAAAGCACAATCTTTATCAGACAGTTAAGAAAATGAAAGCTTAGTATCTTGGAGTTAGAGAAGGCTGTTTTTCTGTAGAGTCGGTACTCAATAAATGTTTTTGAAGTGGAAGTATATAACAGAAGTAAATGGAGGTACAGGAAAACAAAAAGAGCATCATCATAATTAGCATTTATTAAACTCCCACAGTTAGGTGACAGGCTTGGACAAGAGAAGGGAACACAATAAGATGTATAAAAGTATGTAGGAGGGGGCTGAATCACCCAAAGCTAAGACTGACTCAGATAGGATAATCAAAAAAGAGGAATCCGGAAGCAGGCAGAAATACGATCAGTGTGGCGACAATCCATAATCTTGGTTACGTTAGTAGAAAACAACATTTACAATTGAAGAAGTGTATAGAAAAATGTTAAAGATGTGTTTATGACAAACCGTATTAGACTTACAGTCAACTGTAGTTAATTGCTATTCATTCTAATAATCATATTAAATTGGTCAGATTATCAGTTCATAGAATTGAGTTATTCTACTATTATGTGGATCTCTTGGAGTTGAATTCCATTAATGCATATAGTGGTCTAACTTCAGCAAACGATAGGAGTTTTGTGTCTGCGGCTTATTGGTATACTGCACAGTGTATGCTTTTTTCTCAACCAATGATTAGGACATTGATAGTCACCTCAAATGCCTTCGGTTACTCTAATGCTCCTCTTTACTCTGACTTTTTTCAATCCTCCTGGAATTCCCTGAAGTATGGATAACTGAGGGTACTTATGATCTAGTAGCAGGGCATTAATTTGGGGAGACCACAGTCTTTCATAGTAGAGTCTGAGAATACCTATTTTCAGCTCTGCACATAATACCTTACATTTGCCTGGAAGCTCGAGAGATGCTATTAAAACCATGTCTGTTTCCACCAGTTAGACATATAATAACTATAATCTCACATGAAGAAAAGAGCTTTACACAATTAGAAAAAGCCCTTACTGCATAAAGCTATAGTGAGCCTTTGAGATTCCATCTTCTTTTACCAGTGCAGGCAGTTAGGCACTTTACAGCAATGGGACCAGGACATATACACTTTGGTTTCTTGACTGTCTGCTTGTCTACTCTAGTAATGAAAGTGAAAGAATTTATGGCTAGGACTACTAAAATAGGCATGAATCTTAGACCAACTTACTTTTTTAAAATGCTGATTATTTTCAGTGGTTCTATTTTTATTTTTTTTTTGCTGTAATCACAGTTTAGAGGATTAAGTAAAATGGCAGTTTGCACCATGTAATGCTTTATGAAGTCTGGGTAGACTTTTGTATTGCTTTATCTATCTTAGCACCTAAAAACAAAACATTCATGAACTATCCCACTCTGTCATATTTGGCATCTACTTGTATATATCTGGCTTGTTGTGACAGAAAATGATGGTTATTTGATGACTTTTAAAAATACAGAAATATTAAATGAACCTCACACCTTGGCGGGTATTATGAGAAAGTAAAGATGAATCAGATATAGATCATACTTTGAAAGGATTTGCTGATTAGTGGACACACAGACATACATAAATAATTAAAATGAAAGGCAGGCATTTAAAAGTATCATAATAAAATTTATGTATCCAACAATAAATATTTACTTCCTAATATGTGCCATATGTTATTTTATAATGAGATAGCATAATGAGATAGTCAAGGTCTCTACTCTCACTGAATTTGTAGTGCAGTGGTAAACAGCAGACAATAAACAAACAATAAATGAAACAATTTATTGTTTCAAATACTGTTTGAAACAAGACATTTTAGATATTGGTTACTATTAGGGGTCACTCGGGAGACAGAATTTATGGGAATTCAAAATTGAGTTGGTAAGGGCAGTAGAAAGTGTGAGGATGGGAGAAAAAGAGTCACTGATAATAATAATTTTGGGTCTGAGTAACTGGGAACATAGTGTGTCATCATGAGGAACAGAAAAAATGGCAAGGTTAATTTGGGGAGGGAAGAACATCAGGGTGAAGAGTGAAAAAATGCAAGGTATCATTTGAATGTTTCCAAATATTCCACCTCCAACCACCTGGTGTTGAGACATGCTGCACCTGAGATGGAACTGTGAAAGCAGCCTTTCATCCAACTGCTTCGATACCTCCTGATGTCCATACGGGGCTGATTAATGTGGAACATACCGCACCCGGAAAGGGGCTTTAAAGACAAAACACTCTGGTTTCCCAGAGAGGGCTTTCAAGCTGACTAACCCTATATTAAACCCGCCCAATTTCCAGGGAGCATTTAGTAACCATCCCTTTAGTGATTCTTCAGTCACTACCTTTGGTTGAAATTACTTCTAAACAGGGCCATCACTTCTATGGGATTGCAAACTTTTTGTGTTTATTACCTTTTTTATCCCTTAGAGAGTCAGATACAGAATCATTGTGTATACAATGGAGTTCAAAGAATGTTTTCATATTTAAATAAATAAAAATCTAGATTTTTGGTGCAGGGACTTCGTCTAGGTCAGGAGTTGGCAATTTTTTTGTGTGTGTAAAAGGCCACATACTAAGTTTATTTCAGTGTTTGGGGGCCATAATCTTACCCTCGCAGCTACTCAACTCTGTCAATGTAGTGTGAAAACACCAGATAGACAATAGATAATTAAATGTGCATGACTGGTTCCAAGAAAACTGTATTTACAAAAACAGGTGGTGGGACAGTTGTAACCACCAGACCCTAATTGACTGAGAAATTCCCTTCATTTGTCTCCCACCCCAATTATAATCCCACATCCCCATCTACCACCCCACCCCTACTCCAAAAATTAAAAGAAACATTTATAACATCTACTATGTTAGACACTTAGACTTCAAAGATGAAAGACTCAATCCAGGACCTGACGGAAAAACTACCAAAAAATGAAAGTTAGAGATGCTATTACTTAAAGTCACTGGGTTCTGTAGAAGCATTAAGAATGCAAACTCATGCCAAACTGGTTTGGCTCAGTGGATAGAGCGTCGGCCTGTGGACTGGAAGGTCCCTGGTTCGATTCCGGTCAGGGGCATGTACCTTGGTTGCAAGCACATCCCCAGTGGGAGGTGTGCAGGAGGCAGCTGGTCGATGTTTCACTCTCATCGATGTTTCTGGCTCTCTATCCCTCTCCTTTCCTCTCTGTAAAAAAAATCAATAAAAATTAAAAAAAAAAAAGAATGCAAACTCATTTCAGTCTGAGGTGGTGGAGGGTAGGTATTCAGAGAAGGTAAGGGAATTTTCCTAGAGGAAGCAATATTTGAAGTAGAGTAAGAGTTAATCCAATGGAGAAGGAGGTAGAAGAGTTTTTTCAGACAAAGGGAACAAATTGTAGAAAAGCCCAGAGTGAAAACAAAAATATGGCAGATATAGTTCAATTCTGTCTAGTAATCCATAGGGTGGTATATGTGAAAAGTCAGGTTTTCCTCATGTTAGACCTTTCAGATATCAGCAAGAAGTTAGGAATCGCTAGATGAATGTGCTTGGTTATGAGTTGGGGAAAACAGATCATAGAAGAAATCCTAGGAGCAGACAGGAGAGAGAGGCTGAATGGGGGAGGTTTGCATGAGAGATAGAGGAGAAAGGGTGAAATGGAGAGGAAGAGAGGTAAAGAGATTAAAAATAAAGGACTTGGAAGCTATTTAAAATTTTAATTAAGGAAGATACACAATTAGATTGCAGTTTAAAAGGGAAGCCTGGCAATATTATGGTGCACAAATGTGAAGTGGGCAGGAGTTTATAATATAATTTGTAATAGCTTACTACAGTAATCTATTGTAAAATAGAGTTGTCTGAATTGAAGTAGTAATCATAGAAATGAGGGCACATATTTGCGACATTTGGAAGGAAGAATAATATTCCTGGGGATGAGAGAGAGAAAATAATTGAGGAAGACATCCAGTTTTCAAGCTTGAAAAAGGGGCATGGGGATAATGATTACAGTCAGTAAGATGGGAAATCAGGAGGTGGAATAGTTTGGGATATGCTAGGATTGGATGATGAGTTAGTTTTTGATTGGTCCAATTTGAAGTGCCTTGGGCTATACAAATGTAAATATTAAGTAAATATGCAAAGAAAGGAAGTTGGGAACATGGGTCTGGAATTCAAGGGCAAAATAATTGGATTTGGGAACTATTATCACACACTTGATTGATAAACTTGTGGGCGATATTACAGTCACTCATAAAATGTGTATAGTGAGTGAAACAAGAAATGAGTCATGGAAACCTGGGGGATGCCAATTGTATCAGTTATCACTGCATAATAAAACATCCTAATAATTAGTAGCTCAAAACAAAAATTTATTATTTGTCAAGATTTTGTCGATAAACTGGGGTGGTTCTTCTGGTTTCACCTGGCTCTCTCCTGAGCAGTGGGTTGGCTGAGGACAAGGGTCAGATGGGACAACAGTTGTCTGGGTCTCTCTCCATATAGTCTTTCATCTCAGGCTTTTTCATCAAACAACAGCCTCAGTTCAGCTGCAAAGGATCTGTGGCCATTCCTGCATGACACCTACATCTGTAGAATGTGCAGAGGAAGTGAGGTCTATGCAGGAACTGAGTCGCAGGAGCTAGAAAAGTAAAGGAAGAACCATGGAGAGTGCAGTCAAGAAGTCAAGCAATGGATTGTTGCAAGAATGGAAGAGAAAGGTCACAATGCATAATGTAACAAAGAGGTCAAGCCAGATCAGGGCCAAAAAATGGATATTGGGTTTGACAGTTAGGAGAGTTCTGATAAACAAGAATTGTGTTGGTTGGGGGTGGGGAAGGGTGGAAGTCATTTTATTATGGTGGAATGTTGCTTCTGTAAAGTGATGAACTAGAGAAAGTAACTGTGGGTTGCTATTGGTGTTTGGGAAAGAAAGATAACTGAGTGGAATATGTGGTCAACTCATATCCAGGCTATGTGACAGGGTAGTAGGAAGAACCAGAGGAAAAGGGAGAAGATAAAAAGAGATTAAGAATGAATAAACCATAAAGCAAAGTCCTCGAGGAGGTGGAGGCAGTGAAGTTCAGAGCATATTAAAGAGTTTAAGATGCTGGGAAGTAAATGGACATAGATACTTTTGATATAGATAACCAGTGTTTTTCTCTTATAGATGATGTTTTCAAGTATCTCCTTTTCCTTAACAAAATTATATGACAGGTCCTCGTATATTCTTGTTTCTACAAGTAACTAATTCATTGTTTCCCTTTAGGTAATTTATTTATGACTAATGTGAATAGCTAATTATTTTAGATAAGTTTCCAATTGGAGGTCATATTTTATTACAGTTTATTACAAAGTATGTTCAGAAAATCAGGGATAAAGAAGCTTATCTGGTGCCTTCAGCTATCCTACTGTATAATTCAAATTCATACACAGTTCTAGTGCCATTCAAATATGCCAACATATCTGAGAATGCATTTAGAGAGGGAAGAGCAGGTGGCTGCAGGCAGATACAAGCTGAAAATCACCATCACTAGGGAATATATTTCACTGAGAACCAAAACCAATTGTGGACTTAGCTGCCAAAAGGAAAACAAATGCTAATCGTTGATATAACTACAGCAATCATTATACTAAATACTCAGGCTAGGGAATTTTCCTTTAACAAATATACTTATGCTTTGCTGTTATGAAATATTTCTCTACAAAGTGCAAATCAATAGGCAACTTTAGGTGTTTGCTAGTACAGGTAACACTGGGAAGTAAGCACTAGAATTTCCAATGAGATTAAATATTTTCTCAGCATTTCATTTGGCAAATACAACATGTTAAATATTTGCATTTTGATTATAATCAATTTCTGGAATCTGAACTATGAGTTTAGTTTACTTAACCCTCAGTAGTCTCCAATACACATTCTTTACACATTCCCTTCCCTTTTCTCTGTGAATGGGAATTATGTATTAGAGCTACCCTGCAGTTATGGAACATCTAGGGTTTTCCTTATCCTCCATGACTGGTATCTATTATTACTTTCTAGAAAATTAAGCTGCCATTAATAGAGCATATAATAGTGAATTTTTCTATAGATATGCATTTATACATATATATGAAATTTTAATTTTCAGTGTGTCTTAAATTATTATTTTTCACTGTTGCAGTTATGTATAGAATATTTTCTGAAGGACCCCAATTTGAAAACTATTACAATAAAAGTTAATGGTTTATGTTTAGTGAAAACTATTTGATAGAACTACTTTCATGCTTCATTTATTAAAAACAGTGATTCGAATTTTCTTAGTGACCTGAGAAAGACGCATTCTTTATGGCTCAAAGGTTGTGTGATTTTCTCTTCCCCAGACGACAGCACTGTGGTCCCCAAAATGTGACTTCAGAAGTCATTTGCCACACTCTGGGTAAAATAACCAGAGTGAGCTTGTGTCCCAGAACTGCCTTCCTATTTGCCTGCTTTATTAATTTAATAAACTTTAGTGTGTGTGTGTGTGTGTGTGTGTGCACGCACTCACACACTTTAAAGAAAGACAATCATAATGGTCATTTAACATTCCCTTTTCAATTTTATGTACAGTGTAGGGGAGAAAAAAAATTCCTGAGCCTTCTTGAGGTCCCTGGGTAGGTCTGAAAATTAAACTGACACAAAATAACAGGAAAAGAGCACACACGTTTATTATAAGTTTTACATGACTTGGGAGCCTTTCTAAGGAAACGAAGAAAAAAAAAAAGGTTAAACCTGCATATTTTTATGGTAGCTTTGATAAAGAGCGACAGGTAATGTAGTAAACTGGAGGCAACTTAGAAAGTCATGTCTGTTGGGTTCTTCTTGTTCTTCTGTCTTCAGAGATAACGGTGCTCATTCCCTCCAGGTGTAGGGAGGGCACTTCTCGCGTAAGGGTGTTATGACCTGTTTCGTGAAAGAGGCGTGTGTGGAAAGTCTGAATGAACTTCCTGCTTCTCCCATTTTCTCCCTCTGTAAGCTAAAAATACTCAGCATATCAAGGTGCCTTATCTAGGGCTATTGTGTCCTGAATCCCACTAGTAGTATATTTGCTTTACTCCAAATGCCATCAGTCTTCCTGAGGTGGTCAATTTTTAAGTACAGAAAATAGCCAAAACAAACTTCAAATAGATTTAAAAAGTCAACATAACTTTTAAAGGCTGAAAGAATGGGAAACACACAATACCTTAGACAAAAATATAACATTCATGAACAATTCTCTGAGACTTAAAGAAACCTGAAACTCTCTCTTAGGTTGTTATTCAACATCTATTCTTTCAAAAATTAGAATCTTTTATATAAGAGAACCCATGACTATATACCATATCTACACTAATAAAAGAGAAACATGCAAATTGGTGTCACTCTGCTACACCCACCAGCCAATCAGAGCAACTATGCAAATTAACCCAACAAAGATGGCGGTTAACTTGCATACACAGGCGCGGAGCAAAGACTGAAGATGACTGAAGATGGCGGCGGCCACGGAGCTGGAGCAAGCAGGAGGCTTGGGTTGCTCCCGGCGACAGAGGAAGCCAAGCTTCCCACCGGCCCTGGACTCTGCTCAAGGAGTGGCTGGGGGCCTGGATCACCAGGGCTGACCCAGGCTTCCAGCCTGCCCTGGCCTCCACTCGAGGAGCTGAAAAAAAAAAAGGGGGGGAGGGGCTGGGAGCAGGGGGCCTGGATCACCAGGGCTGACCCAGGCTTCCAGCCTGCCCTGGCCTCCACTCGAGGAGCTGAAAAAAAAAAAGGGGGGGAGGGGCTGGGAGCAGCCGGAGCGGAGAAGCCAAGCCTTGCTGCTGCGGCAAATCTTCGTGCAACAGGCCACTAGTATATAATGTATATGTCATGCTTTGGTTACATGAGAGAAATGTTGTTTTAATTTTTTTATTAAATACTGGTGGCTTATTGTGAGAAAAACGACATCTTATTTCATATAGTAAAGAAAATCGCTGAATTTGTGCATTGCAAATGTTTCCTGTAAGTCATGAATTTTGTGAGATGTCATGCTAAGAAGGTCAACTAAGTTAAACCTGTTTCTGAATAGGTTCATGTATCTGACTCAGATTTCCTATCTTGTTTTCGAAGATTAAACAATGAAATATGTTGATCATTATATTAGACTTAATAGAGTTGATCAATGACTTTATTCAATTCTTATTTATCCATATTATCCTTATTTTCTTTATTTCCTTGTTATCTTTATTTCCCCCCACTTATTACCTGAGGGTAGTACTGAACAAGTACTTAATCTGTTGTTCCTCAGTTTCCTAATCTGTAAAATGAGTTTGACAATAGGACCTATCTGATAGGGTTGTGATGAAAATTAAATAAGTTGATATGTATAACAATGTCTGGTACATACTAAGCACTCAATAAATGTTTGTTATCCAGTGGATCCTTTTACATAGACTCCACTGTTCTTCTCCCCAGTCACTTTATTAGTTTTTAAGTACCTGTTCCTTAACTACCAGGCCCACACATAATCATATTAAATCACAATGTCAAAGGGTCTTCTTACAGACAGGTTCCAAAATCAGCATCAATTAAATCTCTTGAGGCTCTTTAATGTAATCGGACATTCTACAAAGGGTTATGGGAATTCAGAATGAATTGAAGACATTGAGGTCAACTTCTATGTCATTTTTATTATGTATTCAATATTACTTAACTTTTATTATTGCCATTACTTTTTTATTTTTTGAAACTTTATAACACATTTGTACAGAGTATATCTCATGATTTTAAAAAGTGTTTAACATGGTCTTAAAATTTTAAAATCTCTCTCTGAGATATCTTTTTTCTCTCCTAGCTGTATGACAAATTCCTGAAGATGAGGATAATCTTATCTTCCATATAATTTTATCCTCAGCATTTATTCACATTTGCTAAAATTATTGTTCCTTTGACAAATGAATGGTAAAGCAACTCATAAAAATTCATATATCATAACTCAAAATGGATAATTTATTTGGGATTAAAATCTGTGTCCAGCTGGATCAGAATATCTGTGCAAGAACAATTTTTTTCACTTTTTTTTCTATTACATTTCTCAAAATACAGGACACATAAACAAATAACAGATATTTAATTCTGACTGTGTTGTTTGATATCGCTTTGGATTGCATAGTGATGTGTTATTAGGGTAAAATAAACTTTTATCTTTTGAGGAATATAAATGTGTTTTGAGGTTAACTAAAAATTTGAAGGGCATCACTTGTATGATGTGTTAAAAAATATTAGGGACACAATTCTCATTTCCTTATGGAATGAGAAGTTTGACTGAAAAGCATTTATTTACTTTCAACTGCATGGGAAAAATATGACAATATCTTTATTTAGCCAAAAGGCTGATAAAACTTAAAATATTAGTAGCCCTTGCTTTGTATTCAGCAATGAGAAAGTACAAATAACCAGATTTTTTTATATCTTTGTCATGCCAATCCATTTGAATAATAGTGACTTCAGGACGTATTACAGTGCAGATGGTTATATTCAGTATTATTTTATTGCTAAGAAAATTTTTTCTTTATTGATTAAGGTATTACATATGTGTCCTAATCCCCCCATTACCCCCCCCCCCAAGATATTTTTAAATACTGTTTCTGACTTACCTAGGCATAGCTTCCATGCCTGCAATGCCCCTAACCTTTATGAGGTGATAGCAGTGATTTTTTTCTCCTCTCATTTCCCAGTTATCTCTGGGACCTTCTCTTTCATCCAGTAAAGAAGGCAGGTATTATCTTGTCTTCCTCTAGAAACCCCCATTCCTTTGTCCCCTCTGTTCAGGGCAGAATGGACTGCAAAGAAGGAGTAGGAGAGAAATACAATGGAAATCCCTTCAGCTGACTCCCAACCTCCTATCCCCTCCACTGTCTCCTTGACCATTCCCATCATGTCATTCTAAATACACTTTTTTTACCCCCCTCCCCAAAGTTGGCAGCCAGATGTTCAAATACGATTTCTTAATGAAGAAGGGAGATTTACTAGTCTGTGGATGTAAGTTTTTTTTCTGTGCTAAAATTAACCTTATTCTGAATAGGGTTTGTGTTTCTGTCACATCTAAATGCAAATATCAGTATTCCTTAGGACCAGCTCTGGTATCAAAGGAGGGAAGTCCAGTTGTGCAAGATTAATAGTAACAAGCATACCGATTGGCTATGGGGTGAGAGGAGAGAAAAAAAGTTCCATTTTATTCCATTAAGTAGAATGCCAACTTTCATCATTAATTTTAGACTGCTTGAGATTAGAAATGTCTCTCTTGTAAATTTGTCTCCATATATTTTACTATTAGTTTCTCAAGATGAAAGAAACAAAAGAGTAAAGGTGAAGCTGCAATGCAAGTATATTTTGTTGTAAATCTGGAACAGGATTGCTCAACAGCATGACTACTGACATTTTAGGCTGGATAGTTCTTTGCTGTGAGGATACTGTTCTGTGCATGGTGGGATGTTTATGTTCCTGGCCTCTACCCACTAGATGTTAGTAGCACCCCCAGACTCTAATGTGAAAAACAAAAATGTCTCTGCATTTCAAAAAGTCCCCCCTGGGGTGGGGCAAAATCATCCCTGGTAGACAATCATTGGTTTAGAAAAAGAGAATCTTCAGTTTAAAGAGTAAGTAATGGTAATTTAAAGGAAACTAGAGTCTTGGGGTGGTGGGACAGGACTCAGGTATTCCCCCTAAGGCTTCATAGTTCTTTACCCTTCAATCTGATGTATCCTTCCATTAAATCAGAAGTGTGCTTCTGCAGAGTTAAGCAATAAAAGCTCCTATACATGGCAGCTAGATTGTGTCAGTAGCATACTTTCTGGACTGGAAATAATTGTGTCATAAATTCTATGGAAAAATGCATTTTAACATCCAAATATTTTCTATAAATATTTGTAACTAGAGGCCCGGTGCACGAATGGGGTTTGGCTGCCCTGCCCCAATTGGGGCCAATTGGGCCGAGCCGGTAAGGGGGAGTGGCCGAGGGTGGTTGGCCAGCAGGCCCCACCCCTGACTGGGAGGGGATATGGGGCAGGACCGGCCAGGAGGAGGGGACATGGGTGGTGGCTGGCCGGCCCACCCCCTGGTCGAACTCCCAGTTAAACTCCTTGTTGAAATTCCGGTTGAGGGGAAAATTTGTATATTAGACTTTTATTATATAGGATTGCATTATAACATAGTTCTAAAGATAAAATTCCATACTTATTTTTCATAAGTATCTATAGCTTGCATTCTGATGTTCATATACTGGCATTTCTTATAATGTAATTATTTTTAATAATTTTTCATTTTGATGATTCTTCTATTTTTAAAAGTAGAGTTAATATAAAATATTGTCCTGATAATTTTATACAACAATTTTCAATAAAGTAATGATACTCTTTGATTGAAACTCCTTCTTTACAACTTCAGTGCCTTTTTCCTCTCCACAAGTGGGTAAACATGGACAAATATTGCCCATCTATCTCTGTCATTACAAGAAATCCTTTTTCTGTAAATATACATTTTATGGGATCTTCAAATTAGCATTGAAATATCATTCAGTATTTTATATTAATAGCTTTAAGTATAGATTTAAATAGCTTACTTATTCCCTAATGCTTTGTGCATAATAGTTACTCAATTGAGGTTTGTTGAAGAAATGTTTTTATGAATGTTGCATTTGTATTTATAAGCCAGGTTATCTTAATTTTATGAATTGTATTTGATTTATTAAAATTATTTATCAATGAGGATATTTTTAAGTTTCTGGTTGACAATAAAATAAATGCAAAAGTCTCATATTTAATATTCACTATTAGTTCGGAGTGAATATAGAAAAGTACCTGTAACTGAGGGTAATACATGTTGTTAAAGTGTTTTATTTAGCATATAAATATTCTTAATTTTATATATACATACATAAAAAATTGAATATAGGATTTTTTTTTTGGTATGATAAGTTTCATTAGCACAATCTTAACCAAAATCAGAGTTATCTATATATATGAAAAGCTAATATGCAAAGTGTCCCAGTGGGAATTTGACCGGGAGACCGGTAGTTCTATCGCTTGTTATGACATGCACTGACCAGCAGGGGCCAGCATGGAATGAAGGAAGGCCCCAGCCAACAGCTGGCAGCCTGGGAAGGGAGGCTCCAGCCAGCAGCTGGAAGGCCCCAATCAGCCCTCATTGCCAGCCAGGTCTAAGGACTCTACCCATGCACGAATTTTGTGCACAGGGCCTCTAATAAATTAGAGTAAGAATAAAAGCATTCTCAGCTCATCTGGGATCCAAAGGTTATATTAATGATGTTTTTGAAATGTCTCTTATTAGCCCAACAGATATGATATATTGGAAGTATAAATGCAAAAATATTTGAGTAGTTGAAACAGGTGAAAAAATATTGTGGGATAGGTTGGAAAGTATTTATAAAATAATATTGTTAATTATTGTAGCAAGTTCAATAAAGTAACTGAATGACAATGCTAAAAACACTACACTCTGCTCTGAATTAGATAACATTAATTTTATTATTATTGTTAACAACCTATATTTACCCAAGTTGTGTTTTATAATTTTCAAAGCACTTTTACTTTTTTTCTCTTATTTGATATTTGCAGCAACCTTGTGAGAAATGTTCGTCTTATATGTAAATTGCAGTATTACAATGAAGGGTACAGAGGATTAGAAAAAAAATGATTTATTAGAATTCAAAATGACTATTATAGTTAAGATGATATCATAAATTTAAAATTTCAGTCCACTTGTTCCCACTGTACTCTTGCAAATCTTCACAAACAAATCTTATTAATGTTTCAAAGGGAAAAAAGTATTAAAGCATTTGATAAAAATGGATACTGTAGCATGATGAATATTTAAAAAAATTTGCATATATACAAATAATTTTCAAACATTTTGTGATTACAAACTTTAAAATAAATTAAACAGAAGTGTGCTTTTTAATAATTTTTCATTTTAATGATTCTTCTATTTTTAAAAGTAGAGTTAATATGAAATATTGTCCTGATAATTTTATACATCAATTTTCAATAAAGTAATGATACTCTTTGATTGAAACTCCTTCTTTACAACTTCAGTGCCTTTTTCCTCTCCACAAGTAAGTAAACATGGACAAATATTGCCCATCTATCTCTGTCATTACAAGGAATCCTTTTTCTGTATACATTTTATGGGATCTTCAAATTAGCATTGAAATATCATTCAGTATTTTATATTAATAGCTTTAAGTATAGATTTAAATAGCTTACTTATTCCCTAATGCTTTGTGCATAATAGTTACTCAATTGAGGTTTGTTGAAGAAATGTTTTTATGAATGTTGCATTTGTATTTATAAGCCAGGTTATCTCCTCTAGTTTTGGTTAAAGCCGATGCTTTTCTACCATCCACATTAAGCTTACCATATGCTGCCATTCTCTTTGTCCCTACTGCCTTAATATTATGGAGTCAGACACATAGAAGTCCCTCAGTACTTGCCTTTATACTGGACTAGAGGCCTGGTGCAAGAATTCATGCATAGGTGGGGTCTGGCTGGCCTGCCCCTATGGGGGCTCATCAGGTCAGGCTGGTGGGTGGGAGGGGCCACGGGTGGTTGACTGGCCAGCCCGCCCCTGATCAGGGTGTTGGGGGCCAGTCAGGGACCAGGCCAGGAGGGGAGGGAGGCCCAGATCAGGCTGGTTGGCTGCCGCAGTGCACATCATAGCCACCAGTTGTCCTGGTCATTCTGGTCGTTCCGCCATTCTGGTCACTGTGCTTTTATATATAGAGATGTCTAAATGAAAGTTAAGGAAGGCAAATTTTAATCGATTCAGGAACTTGGTTGATTAAAACAGGTGGGTCATTAATTTTATGGTGAAAATGCATTGAGATTCAAGCAGTTAACTTAAAAACAACTTTTGAAATAAAAGCGGTTCATAAATTGAAAACTATTTGTAGGTGGATAGCCATAATGACTTTTAGGGAATAGTTCTAAAAATAAAGTAACATCTAATTGGAAGGAACATTTCTGCTTTCTAGCTTTGTGACTTTAGGCATGTTACTTGCCCTTTCTTTGTCTCAGTCCTCTCATCTGTAAAATGGAGATGATATTATTAACTACCACATAGATGAGTTCTTAAAATCAAAGGAAGCTGCAAACCAAGAAACATACAAAATAAAAAGTAACTTAGCTGAGTTAGAAATAGTAAATATCAAGAAACATCTTGATTATACAGAAAAAAAAAACTTTAATTGCACTATTAAGTAACATCAAGTGAGCAAGGGCAGAGTATGAGGAGCTAAAAAGAAAAAGAAAAGAATTAATAATATTAATCAAATTGACAGTGAGGAATGGAACTAAAATACTGGGATAAAATTAAAAATAGAAGTGAATGACTGAGATAAAACTTTATAAATTAAAGCTCTATGATTTTTCAGTTTTTACATGGTTAAAGTACATTCTCTGTGAAATTTAAGATCCAGTAAATTTTTTATCACTTCTCCCCAACAAACATACAGTAAAGCAAAGCAAAACAAAAACAATACTCTTAGACATACAGTGTCTGTATTTATTTTTATTTTGCTGCATTATAATTGGAAGTTATATGTCTAACTACTAGATTTGAATCATTAGGTAAGAACTGTTTGTTGCCGAAACCGGTTTGGCTCAGTGGATAGAGCGTCAGCCTGCGGACTGAAAGGTCCCAGGTTCGATTCCGGTCAAGGGCATGTACCTGGGTTGCGGGCACATCCCCAGTAGGAGATGTGCAGGAGGCAGCTGGTCGATGTTTCTAACTCTCTGTCTCTCTCCTTTCCTCTCTGTAAAAAATCAATAAAAAAAATATTTAAAAAATGTTATATAAAAAAAAAAAGAACTGTTTGTTACATTATATTACATGACAAACCAATTTATGTGGTATAAGTTTGTATTTTTAACCTTTATTATGTATGTGTTTATAGATGTCATTATTTATACTAGATAATAAATTTCCATTGGTTTGGAAGGAAACATTATTTTTAGTCCCAATTCTAGTGTTAAATTCTTTATTTATATCAGATAACTAGATTTGCATGGGGCTATGAAGAAATAAAAACAATTACTTCTAAAATATTGTAATTAAGATCAATAAATTAGTTTAATATTGATGAATATTTTTTATTTGAAGGTTCTTTTTTTTATATGATGCTGAAGGTTATGTCTAGTTTCTGGGAAGCACTGATGAAATAAGAAACTTAGCTCTAGAATTGACACGAAAGTGTTCTCTGTCCAACTCTAGCGCTCTTTCCCACAATAGGCCAGGGACAATGTCTTATAAATAGTATTGTCTTTATACAATCCACATATCTGTGACAGTGCCAGACACACAGGAAGTGCTCAGCAAATATTTGTCAAATGAATGAATAGAAACTCAATCAGAGCCATACTATAAAATAAATACAGTTTTCCCCAATCCTAAGCCTGTTAACAAAGCAGAATTTTTTTAAAAATATATTTTATTGAGTTTTTTACAGAGAGGAAGGGAGAGGGATAGAGAGTTAGAAACATCGAGAGAGAAGCATCGATCAGCTGCCTCCTGCACACCCGCTACTGAGGATGTGCCTGAACCAAGGTACATGTCATTGACCAGAATCAAACCTGGAACCCTTCAGTCCCCAGGCTGATGCTCTATCCAGTGAGCCAAACCGGCTGGGGCTACAAAGCAGAATTTTAAAATGATGAAGCTTATACTAGGTATGAAAGATTTATTCCTTAAATTCAATAATGAGCAGTCATTGCTTTTAAATATGTTCAGTCAAGCGGCATAATTTCTGAAAATTTTCTGGTTTGAATGACAGTTGTAAAAATTACACAAAACATTTAGAAATAACGGACCCAATAAAATATAGGACGTTTAGGGCAGACTTAAAAGCAAAGGCTGGAAAGGATTGTGAGGTTATTAATAAAGGCACTAACTTTCTCATATGTTATATAGAAATAAAAATATCTTTCTTGATTGTGAATAATACCCATCAGTGTTATATTATCCACATGAGCTGAAAACTAACAGATCTCTAGGGAAAGACATAATATACAAGAACTTGAACCTTCCAAACAATAAGAATTTCAATTGGAATAGGGGTCATGAAAGTATTAGAGAGTTGGCATATAAGTGGTTATTATTATTCTAAAGAATCTATTCACCTCTGTTTCTCAGCCCTCTTCACAGATATAGCGTAGGGTTGAGTTTACCCAGAACTGGTGTTTCTAAGCCAGAAAGTAGAACAAGACATAGGAACTACTCCAAGGAGATAACAATAACTGCTTTTATATATATGAGAGTTTTGTCAGCTATGGGAGGCACCAGGCCAGTCAGAAATCCCTTTGACTAAATCAGAGTAGGAATAAGATTAAGAAGAAAAAGGCACAGAAGATAACACCTATCCACACACTTTCTTCCAAGGTTGGCCATTGGGAAACATCCTTCCTTGACCAGTTGAGTGCTCCAATAGGGCACTACAGTTCCAATTGCTATCAAAGGCTAATTTATGTCATAGAGTTTCTCCTAAAAATAAAGTCTGTTTTATGATTTTTTTTCAATATAATCTGCATGTCTAATTCATCAAATTTGTAAACTTGTTTTTCTTGTGTAATGGTTAGAACTGCATTCTGGAATCAGCTTTCTTGTTTAGGTTTGAATCCTCACTGCACCACTAACTGTGTGACCTTAAGACAGTCACTAAACCCCTCTGTGCTTCAGTTTCTTTATCTGTAAAACTAGAGGCCCAGCACATGAAATTCATGCACGGGTAGGGTCCCTTGGCCTGGCCTGCGATCAGGGCTGATCTTCCCCAGCTGCCGACAGCCGGCCTCGCCTCCTGCTGCCCGTGTCTGCATCCACCCACACCCTGTTCCCCGTTACCCATCGGGCGATTGGAGCCTGCCAGCCAGGGGGCAGTAACCAAGAAGTTGGCTGTTCCCACCCACTTCTGCCCCTGCCCCCTGCCACCGGTCACCCTCTGTGTGTGGGGTGACTGGCGGGGCAAACAGGCCTGGCTCGCTCACACCTGCCTTGGTCTGGCACCACCACCCACCCCCGGTTCCCCTTTCCCCATCAGAGCCTGCCAGCCGGGGGCAGCTCCTGCATTGAGCGCCTGCCCCCCGGTGGTCAGTGCACATCATAGTGACCGGTCGTTCTGCCATCCGGTTGATTTGCATATTACACTTTTATATATATGTAGATTATATATATATAGATAATATTTGCCACCTTACAAACATTCTACCTTAGAATTGTGAGGACTAAATGACTGATATATGTAAGAGCTTCGAACAGTAGTTGGCATATATTAAAAGTTTATAATTGATTATTATAATCTTTATTGCTGCTTTTTTTTGAGAGAGAGAGAGAGAAGAAGGGGGGAGACATCAATTGGGTATAGGCCCCAATGGGGGATCAAACCTGCAGCCTAGGTATGTGCCCTGACTGGGAATCGAATCTGCCACCTTTTGGTACCGAGGACAGTGCTCCAACAAGCTGAGCCACACCAGCCAGGGCTGCTGCTTGTTGTTTTTAATAGTATTTATTTTAGAGTTTAACACTAAAGACTAAAACATTATCTATATATATAAAAGCCTAAGCAACCAGTCAACCAAACAACTGAATGACCAGTCGACCAGTAGCTATGACACACACTGACCACCATGGGATAGACGCTCAACACAGGAGCTGCCCCCTGTGGTCAGTGTGCTCCCACGGCCACTCCCCCACCCCCCCCCACCCCCCGCCGGCTGGCCCCGATTGCTGGCTAGCCGAGGGACCCCACCCATGCATGAATTCATGCATCAAGCCTCTAGTATAAAATAAAGATGTCCTTAGTTATAACATAATAGCTATTGCCATTATCTTATGAGACGAATAATTATGACAATTACTCTATTTTGTTATTTTTACCATGACTTATAAAAATTCATATGGAAGTTAGTTGTAATTTAACATACAGTATGTACATTGAATTTGTGTTACTTCTTTTCAAATTATCCAAGTTAGTTAGTAAACTCCTAACTACACAGTGTATAAAAATGTTTGTTAAATTTGAATATTTTATATACATGCTTAAAACATATCAAGGTAAGCATTAATTTAGAGGTAATGTCCCGTATAGTCAGTCATAAAGCAGATAGTAGTTAATTACTTGGAGAACATATTTGTTTGGTTTAGAGTGTATTTGTGTATTATTTTTCTAGTAATTGAAATATGAAAGTAATTTTATCTTAATTTCTAACCTATCTTTATGCAGCTTAGAATTATTAAATGATGTCATAAATATCAGATATCACATTAATCCATATTGTCATTAAATGTAACATGTTTTATAAGAGAGAAATTACAACTCAGAATGACTTTTTGAACAATAACTGATAAAATTTTATTAGTACACTGAACTAGATCTAATCTTCTATGTTATTTGGTATCACCAATTTGTTCTTTCTTCTTTAGTAGTCACTTTATGATGTCAGGAGAGTCAATAACCAAAGTATAATAATCATTTAAAATAAAGATAACAATATATGATTAATCACTATTGCTACTGAAACATAAACACTATAAACTAAATTCTAAGTGTTAAGTGATTCTAGAAGCCAGAGAAAATTTTTTCAGTATGTGTTTCCTGGAGAAATATGCTTTGAAGTGCTACATAAATAAAGTGATAAATGACTAACTTTCACAGCAAGTCAATTACTACTCAAAAATTGTGTCTTCATAAATCATATGGATTATAATTCATTTCATATTATTTGTTTTTAGCATTTTTAAAAGAGATATTATGAAAAACAGCCTTTTTTATTTACAGTCAGGATAGAAATGTGATTGTAAGACTTTGCCAAAAGGTATAGCCTAGAAATTATGCAATTTTCTTGGTTCTTTCACTACCTATGTCTTTTTTTCTTCAGAAAACTGTTCCCCTCCCCCCATGCTCCTCTATATCATAAAGGAAATTACTATCAAGTTTTTACTTGATATATATGTCCCAACTTGAACCACTTTCTATTATCTCTACTGTTAAAACTCTAGTCCAGGCAGTCCTCATCCCTTTCTCAGACCACTCCACTAGGCTTTCAACTGAGACTTCCTGCCTTTTTTTGCCCTTTTTACAGTCTATTCCATAAACAGAAGCCAGATATACTTAAAGCATAAATTAGATCATATTCCTCTTCTGCTTAAAACTTTCTCATGGCTTCTCATTAAAACTGAAACAAAATCCAAATCCTTTATCATGGCCTACAAGGCTACGCCTGTCTTCGAGATCTCATCACCTGACATTTGACCCCTCTCTCCCACCAGCAACAACCCTGACTCCACTATCCTCAGCCTCCAACTTTAGTCACTTTTTTTTTTCTGTCCCTGGAACATATTTCACGGTCCCTGCACGTTTGTTGACTCTTTTTGGAATTCTTCCCTTAGGCCTCTGATTTCCTTCTCATAACTTACTTTCCTATTCAGATATCACCTTCTTAGAGAAGTCTTAAGTCTTAAACACTCTAAATAGACTTGTTTCAAGTCACTCTGTATCCCTTTATCCATTTAATATTTTTTCTAGCATTTACCACTGTCTGATTTAATATTAAGTACACATTTGTGTCTGTGTCCTCATTTCCTTTGCTTATTATAGTATCTTTAGCATCTTCAGAAATATCTGGCACATGATCGGCATACAATAAACATCGATCAGATGCTCAAAACTCGGAGGGAAAGCAGGGGAGGGTGGGGGTGAGGGGGGAAGATCAACCAAAGGACTTGTATGCATACATATAAGCATAAGCGATGGATGTGGACAACAGGGGGTGAGGGTGAGGGCAGGATTGGGGGGACGAGGGGACATTGGGGGGATAAGGACACATTTGTAATATCTTATTCAATAAAGGAAAAAAATTATTAAAAAAAAGAAAAACACAATCACTACTATACCATTTTTAGACTCATTATGGCAAAAAAATCTTTAAAACTAAAAAAAAAACAAAAAAATTTGTTGAATGAAAGAATGACAATTTTAAAAATGGACTGTTTTCAACTCTATGACTTTAATATAATTTCAGCATTTCTACCTTTGCTTCCATGGTCCTTCCTAGTCCTAAGGCTCTATCATGACTGTAAATAAAATTGACTGTCACAATATCTCTTTTAAACAATGCTAAGAAACAAATGAAATGAATTATACCCCAGATGATTTATGAAGACATACAATTTTTGAGTAGTCATTGGCTTGTTGTGAAAGCTAGTCATTTATCACTTTATGTGGCACCCTCAAGGCATAATACTCTAGGAAGAACATACCAAAAAAGTTTTCCCTGAAAATTTTCTTTCTCCTCCGATTCACCTTCACTTTGATAATTGTCTTGATTGTCTTAACTCTAGCAGTTTGAACTTAGTTATATTGTGGTTGACTTCTAAAAATTAATTAAAATAGCCTCAGTTGTTTTTTATGAGAATTGGCACTTTCTGAGACCACTAAGAAAGGAAGTTAAGATATCTTCCATGGTTTTAAGATTTTTCCATGCACTAAAACTTCTGATTCTTATGTAGTATCAACCACAAAATGTGTGTCTTTCAAGGGTATTAAAGTTAAACCATCTTTCTGACTTTACACAGGTGATGACAGGATTATAATGTGCTTTGTTTTTCTTTCAGATCTCCAACTAAAGACATGGATTCGGAAGAGAAGGAAATTGTGGTTTGGGTTTGCCAAGAAGAGAAGATTGTCTGTGGTTTAACTAAACGTACCACCTCGGCTGATGTCATTCAGGCTTTGCTGGAAGAACACGAGACTACATTTGGGGAGAAACGATTTCTTCTGGGGAAGCCCAATGATTACTGCATCATAGAAAAGTGGAGGGGCTCGGAACGGGCTCTGCCTCCCCTAACTAGAATCCTGAAGCTTTGGAAAGCATGGGGGGATGAGCAGCCCAATATGCAATTCGTTTTGGTTAAAGCCGACGCTTTTCTACCAGTTCCCTTGTGGCGGACAGCTGAAGCCAAATTAGTACAAAACACAGAAAAACTGTGGGAGCTCAGCCCTGCGAATTACATGAAGACGTTACCACCAGATAAGCAAAAAAGAATAGTCAGGAAAACATTCCGGAAACTGGCTAAAATTAAGCAGGACACAGTTTCCCATGATCGAGACAGTATGGAGACCTTAGTTCATCTGATTATTTCCCAGGACCACACCATTCATCAGCAAGTCAAGAGAATGAAAGAACTGGATCTGGAAATTGAAAAGTGTGAGGCTAAGTTCCACCTGGAGCGGGTAGAAAATAATGGAGAAAATTACGTCCAGGATGCCTATTTAGTGCCCAGTTTCAGTGACGGGGAGCAGAAGCTAGACTTGCAGTGTGATGGAAACCAGATTCTGGAGGGCCTGAGCCAAAGTGACGGAATCCTGCAGCTGGAGGAACAGCTCGGATATTACAGAATGCTCATCGATAAGCTCTCCGCTGAAATCGAAAAAGAGGTCAAAAGTCTTTGCACGGAGATACATGAAGATGTGGAAGGGGCAGCTGCAAGTGAACTTGAAAGCCTGAATTTAGAAAGCGTTAAGGGTGACTTGGAGAAAAGCATGAAAGCTGGCTTGAAAATCCACTCTCACTTGAGTGGCATCCAGAAAGAGATTAAATACAGTGACTCACTGCTCCAAATGAAAGCAAAAGAATATGAGCTCCTGGCCAAGGAGTTCAGCTCAGCTCATATTAGCAACAAAGATGGATGCCAGCTAAAGGAAAGCAGAGGGAAGGAGCCCGAGGCCCCCGGCAGCTGTGGGGAGGTTCCTCCCTCTTCTCAAAGACTATGTAACGTGTACACAAATGACACAGACTCGGACACTGGCATCAGCTCCAATCACAGTCAGGACTCAGAAACCACCGTAGCTGATGTGGTGCTGTTGTCAACGTAACTGCAATGTCTTCTTTCTGACCTACTTTCGTGTTGTTCGTGCTTGTTTAATTTACCAGGAAACTTTATTTCAAATATTACATGCTGGAAAAAAAAAGTTAATCCTGTTAAAATCTTCACTAGTTAATAAAAGCTAGAGAAATGTGTAAGCTTGTTTTTGATTAAAGATATCCAAGGTGACCTCATTATTACTAGTTCAAATGATGAACTGTTTATTAGGAATGCAGCACAAATAGCTTGCAATCGTATAAGAGAAATGATTTGATGGGAGTTATAACCTCCCATAACTTCTATGAGAAATGATTTATTCAGACATAAAACAAATTCTTAATATTAGGCAGTCATATTATTCAAGCTACACTCATGAACAGTTAAAATGCTGTAATAGATTTTTTTGATGCTGTATTATTGAAATTTTTTATATCTGTAAAGTACATGCCAGGCACTGTATTGTAACTGTATTAATTCAAATCTTGATTCATCTCATTGATACTTATAATGTACATCATCTTTGTCACTTCCTGAACCCCTCTCTACTTTTCTGGACTTAAACAACAGGAAGTGGGAAGGGCTGCTGGTGGGACATATACAAAGACCAGCAGTGGATCGGATCGGGGTATAGATGAGGAAGGGCCAAGGGCTGCATGCAACAGCAATTTTTTTTCTAAAGAAGCCTGAGATGACTAAGACATAAGCATATGTTTTCTCTAGCCGACAATCCCAGTCTTCTGATTACACCAATGGTCTGTGCAGCTGCATTCTTTGAAGGAGATATGGTGTGGGTTACAGAGAAAATCACATGGTCATAGTCCTGGTTGTTTACTCCCTACTAAAGTTGAAGGGATGCAACTCAGAGTCCTTTGAATGGGTAAAATAGAGTCTATAGGCCATTTTATCTGTGAACATGCAGAGTGCAGAGAGGAACTCACATGGACAAAAACACATTTATTCTGCTGTACTGTAATTCAGATCATCTTTGTTGTACTTCATGTAAGGTGCAAACTAAAAAAAGTACTAGCTCAATCCCCTACCCCCAAGCATGCTAGTAAATATACAACAAATAAAATGAATTTTTTTTTTTTACATCCTGCCTTGACTAACAATCATTATAGTGCCAGACTATCCTTGGTTTTGCCTGGTTTTTAGTTTAGAAGTTCCTGTCTTTCTCCTGTTTTCTCTCTTTCTCCTCTCACTTCCTTGCTTCTGGCCAGTGAACATGATAAATCATATGGAAACAATTTTATTGTGCTGTTAAATGAATACTGCCACAGTTTATTTTTATTTAGCTGACACTTATCTTGTATGCCACAGCACATGTAAGTAGAAATATTATTTTACTTATATATGAATAACTAACATATGAATATTGGTTAAGATTCCCAGAATTTCTCATTTCTTCTGTTTGTTGTTATGCTTACTGTAGTGCATATTTTAATTGTTTTTTAATCTATTTTTTTTTATTCCTCCAACCTCCAGAGTTTTCATCAATCTTTGGGAAAATATTTTGAATTTCACTTTGGGGAAGAATCTATGTTATCAATTCTTGCACCAATATATTGCTAAATGCTTTATATGAAGCTGACTGGCAAGAAAAGTAGGAATTTTTGTTTCAGAACAAGTACAGTGATAAAGAGTAAGTAATAATGCTAACATGGGTTTAATTTTTAAAAAAATGAGAAGGGATTGAATAGTCATCTGAGAAAGGGTAGTTTATCTGTCTAATCTATCAAATCA
The DNA here is from genome assembly GCF_000147115.1 of Myotis lucifugus. NCBI lineage: Eukaryota > Metazoa > Chordata > Mammalia > Chiroptera > Vespertilionidae > Myotis > Myotis lucifugus. Next base: position 8,836,343 of record NW_005871057.1, on the reverse strand, counting down.
TTCAGCAAAATGGTAAGCTATTGAGATAGTGTTATTGTTATTTCTGGGGATCAAATTTAGATTATCATCAATGACAAACAAATTGTAATGCTTGTTCTAAAGTGAAAGTAATCTCTGGATTACACTTTAGTGAAAAATAATTTTAAAAAGTGCTTATCTGCTATAAATTTGCTTACTTTTCTGAATTAAAAAGAGATTCTGATATAGAAGCAGGACCAGACAGGTCATTTTATTTCAGAAACTTTGACTTAACTTTTGCTTTTACACAGTTAAGCACAGTGATGCATTCTAAGAACCAATTCTTTCACATTTTTACAATAAATAATGTTAAAAACTCTTATCTGGATGCAGTAAAGTTGATATTTAAATTCATTCTAGATTTTCCATTTGTTTTTTAGTTATGCAAATATATTTCTGCTTTTGGTTTATTATAATATTAAATCCCCAGATAGCATGGTGAATTTCTAATTTAGAGTAGTATTCTAATACAAATAAAAATAATAAAATACAATGCACTCATTTCTGGAAACTTAACTATTCTTTATTAAATTAACAGACTTTGAATTATGAATATAGAACTTGACAGAAATGTAATATTTTAATTGATTATAGAAGTTTTAAAACAAAGTGTTTATAAATTATTGAGTAACCTGACAGGTTAACTATGCAATTGCTTTATGTAGCTAGAATCAGCAAACAAAACTGACTAGTCTTCCTTCTTATAACAAAAATTAGATTTTCACCTACTGTGCCTTGACTGTCATTCCACTTAGAATGTCTCTTTTTTTTCATCTGCCATATACTGAAATCCTACCCGTTCTCAGTCAGTAATGTTATCTCTTCTAGGAAAGATTTATTGCATTCAACCAGTTCAAATGTCTTATCTCTGAATCCACAAATATTTTAGGTGTGCTATTCAGAGAAGAGCATTTATATTGTGGCGTAGCTTCTATTTACTTATGAATTTATCTAACTTCCTTCCCCCAGTGTATTTTTGATTGTCTATTACTTCGTCTTTTATCTTGTTAACCCCACTCCCTCCAATCAACCTCTTTGCCCCTACTTAGCTTTTTAACTGAAATTTGAAATTTTAGAAGATTTTACAATTGCTAAATTATAACTTTAAAAAATTTATACATGGCAAATGATGCTTGTGCATTTTATATATGCATTTTAGCAGAAATTCTACTTGTAAATTCTTTGGGGGAAGTACTAAATCTTCATGTTGTTATGAAAAAAATGAATGTGGTATCAGTTATTTTATTTTATTTCTAATTAGCAGTTTACTGGTTTAAAGCAATGCAAATAATGTCTTTTTAAAAGCCCCTCAGTTAATTATGGTGGCATTTTTCTCTGCATTATATGCATAATATATATATATATATATA